>NC_081414.1:65083409-65278409 GCF_030272615.1 Cryptomeria japonica | reverse complement strand
AAATTACAAGGGGAGTTTATAAGGTAATATGCTTAGCCATGAGATGACGATAAAGAAGAATGAAAAATATCAACATATAGAGAGATAAGATACTTCAACACATTCAAACTAAGATACCAAAGGTTGCTTGTGCATCATCACATCAATTGTACAAATCACATATGCATAAAAAGACTACCAATTTGACATACAAGAAATCAACAATGATAACACATGACTACATTTAGAACACACGAACTAAGACATATTTTTCATTATCCTTTTGAAAATATACAAGTCCAAAATACTTTCTATACATAGTGCAAATCAAAATGTCATTACAAGTTTCTTCCTGGAATTCTAGCAGAGTTTTCCCCTCTGTAAAATGTCCCCCCCAACAATGCAAAAGCCTTCCATTTATAGGCTTATAGGATAACTACCTTATAACCAACTTCAATCTTGGGTTAATAACTAACTCTTTTTTGCGTAAATCTCAATGAGTTAGTAACCTACACTTTTATGCGAAAAAGAAGTCAACTTTCTAACCTTGGGTTACAATAAGCAACATAAGTCACTTTTTACAAAAATAATATCAAACCCATTACATTGAAGAAATAATTCATTGTTGATTTTGTCGAGGTGGCCTCCATCTTCATTTGCTTCATTTGATCTTGTAATCATCTCACCATCTGAATTCATGTCTACAAGCTCTTGAACATCCTTATCCATCATGAACATAATATTTCTTTGAACAATAAGAAGGCTTATATGATGAGGACGTTATCATGTTCATGACATTATTTTTGTGGTCTCCTAGCTCTTGTTTGCCATTCCATTGCGGTTGGAGAATGTTGGTTGAGGTTCGTGAAATTAGTGTTGCAATCTGCCAGACCCTTGAAGTTCCTTGACTATGGTTCCACAAGCTCTGTAGCACTTAGATCTTGCCAACAAATATATTTGTCTATTCCTTGCGATCAATGTGAGCCATGAGTCATGCCATTACATTTGTTTGAAATCACCACAAGTTGTGAGATGAATTTGAGGCATTATGTAAAATGAATAGCACATCTTGTCTTATGCTTCACATTCTTCATGTATGATGACCATGGCTTTATATCTAACAACAATCCTCATTTATTTAGTGTTGCGATGAATTTACACACTCTGTTTCAAAGTTTTCATTTTGCATAGGCATGGAGGGTAGCAGCAAATAATTTGACTCTATACCTACCAATTGCATTCACTTTAAAGTTTCTATCACTTTTCCAATAAGTGCATCTGTGTATCGCTGCCATCATTTCATTATATCCCTAGGATGGAATCTCTTCGTCGCACTTTAACAAACAATTCGTGTGCTTGGTCTATGTTTCCATATTTCGCCTTTCGCATCTTGTCAAATGGTTCACTTGCTGTGCATATCAACTTGAGAATTTCTAACTATAATATCCGATAGAGATCTGCCTTTAATCATGCTTTGATGGATATCTCTTCACTGCTCAAAAACTCACATTTTGACATGGGCCAGAAAGATGCTGAAAAAGGTAGTGGAATTTTGATGAATGTCGTTTTAGGATGATTGCATTTGCTTGAACGTCTTTGAGGCCTTTTCAGCAAACCCATTTTGTGCATATCCTGAGATCATTGCATTTCATGAGACCACATTTCTGTGATCAAAGCATGCCATGAGATGACGTTTCTTTGTGTGCCTTGTCTATGCTTCCATATTTGAATGTGTGTACTGTTGAAATGGCTAGTTTAATAATCTATGATAAAAAATGATACATTATTCTTTGACGAATGCCCATACCGCTGTTCTAAAGATTTCATTTTGTACGACATTAACCTGCAACAGGAAGGATGCTGGCAAAGTTTGTGGAATTTGGCTTTATACCCACCACTTGCATTTTCTTAAAAGCTTTGAAATCTTTTTCACCAAAATATTGTGTTCTTCACCTATAATCGTTGCATTGCATAAGATGATATCTCTTTGAAACATCCTACCAAATAATTCACGCATTGTCTATGATTGCACATTTTGCATTCATGTCTACCAGAGCATCTCCAGCTATAATATCTGACACAAATATTCCCATCAACAAGCCTTCGTGGATATTTACAACCTGTTCTACACCTCCCATTCTCGCGCAGGCACAGGGAATGATGCAAAATTGGGCTTTACACTTGCTAATTGTATTAGTTTGAAATTTATGAAGCCTTTGCATCGTTTCTAATGTATATCATGCAGTCATGACATTATATGAGATGGCATCGATCTGAGGTATTTTTCAACCAGTTCACTTGCCATGTCTATACTTCCACATTCTGTAGCATTCTTTGGGCTTCCATATTCGGCAGCTCTACAAACACTTCATGATATTGGCCATGCTTCCACCTCTGTAGTTTGTCAAACATGTCATGTTGTGATATGACATTCGTTGAAACATTTGGTCAAACAGTTCAATGCATTGTGATTATGTTCGACGATGCATGCATATCTACCAAAACAACTGCAACTACATCTGTCTTTATTCCTCCATCCGTTATGCTTACTCCACAATGCACATGTCTTTTGTCAAATATTTATCATGCAAATTATGTCAAAGCAGTTTACGTGCCAACGTTGCCTTCATTTTTTGCAATTTATATCAATTTGGTTTTCACGATAGGCAGATTTGAGTACAGGTCAGCCAAGCAGTTTCAACTATAACAACCGACGAAAACTCTTCTAACGTTTACACCTTGATGAGTGTCTACAACATTTCAGTGTATATCATACGATTATTGCAGTTAGTGCTTAACGTGCATATTCCATGCTAAGTCCATTTTGTGTTCATCCTGCAGTCTTTGCTCACTGTAATGAGGTGACATCTCTTTAAGGCATTATGTCAAACGATTTGTGTGCCACAAATATTCTCCTCATTCTGCACACAAGCTTTCCCAAACACCTCGTGGTATATTGCATTTTCAATCTAGTTCGAAGCTCCCATTTCACATAGGCTGGGATGATAGAGTCAAGAACCTGACCAATTACAAACATCTACAACTACATTCAACACACATCCAAAACCTGGAATTGGAAGCTCTTTCCTTTCTTTTTTTGTTCTTTCTCTTTGCTAAAATTTATGGAAGAGGTTAAGAATGCTAAAAAACTGAGCATTTCTAACCTTCTTGACAAAGTAGGGCCCGCAAGGTTAAGAAATGAGGTTAGAAATGCTCTTTTTTTTAGCATTCCTAACCTTTTTTGTGATAGGTTAGAAATGTTGGGAAAAATGGTGTCTCAACCTTGCATTTATGCGAGGTTACTATTTATAGTAAGTTTTTATTTGAGCACGAAATGGTGCGAAACTCTCCCTGAAGCTTCTGGTTGGCTAGATAAGCATTCCGGTAAAGTTGCGTCGCAAGGTCACAGCTAGTTTTGAAGATATTAAAGTTTTCGTCTTGGAGGGGTGCAATAAAATGTTTAAACTTAATTTTGGAGACTTTAGAGGCTCCGAAATGCCCTAAAAAGTTCCTGTAACTGGGAAGCTGGTTACGAGGTGATAGAGCACTTCGCGAGCTTTCCGGCGCTTCAAACGGTTCGTCAATCGGACACCCGGTTCTCAAGTTATGGCCTCCGGAAGTTTGTACTCCTGAAATAGGAAAAATAATTTGTATCGGATACATAAATGAGCTGTAAAAGGGAGCGACACGTGTTGATGTGTGCTTTAACATGTCATAGAAGGGAGATAAGGTTGGCTACACCTTATTGGGTGGTTTTATCCCATGGTTTTGTAATACCGTTTGACGGTTTCTTGTATTGTATCTCCTATTTATGAGGTGTGTGAGATAGAGGTTGTGTGTAAGAGTCTTATGGCTATTGAGTTGCCTCTGAATCTCTGATTAGTGGTACTCCTGCGAAGAGCATGCTCTGCAAGTATTTTGTAATCTGTTTTTGATTGCTGAATAAAATATTGAGCTTCTTTTGGAGGGTGGGGTTTTTCTCTCGAAAGGGTTTTCCCCACGTAAATCATTGTGTTGTGGTATGATTGCTATTATATCTATTTCTATTTTCTGTAACTGTTATAATGATCTAAAAAGTTTTGCATTACCCTCCTCTCAAGGTTAGTGTAGGAAGTTGTTTCCGCTACTTTACTTCCTTACAAGTGGTATCAGAGCCTGATCACCTTTGGTTTCAATTGTGGGCAGTTGGGTTTTTTGAACTAATCCAGATTTGAGTGGGAGCTTGTGCAGAAGACACTTTTTGATCTTGTTGCAGGAATATTCAGATGGCGAGTTCGTCAGGGAGAATAGAGGTGGAGAAATTTAATGGAAGTAATTTTGAGATGTGGAAGCTGAAGATGGAAGATCTGCTAATAGATCGAGATCTTTGGGATGCTGTTGATGCGAATGTCCAAAGGCTCTCAGATCCTACTGCGGCAGCTCAGTATGATGTTATGGACCGAAAAGCCAAGGGTCTAATCAGACTGTGCCTGGCAGACTCTGTTCTAATCAATGTCCATGAAGAGAACTCTGCAAAGAAGCTATGGACTAAGCTTGGTGAGATGTATCAAGTGAAATCTTTATTAAATCAAATTTTCTTAAGAAAGAAATTGTATTCCTTGAAGATGGAAGAGGGTGGACGAATTGCAGACCACCTAGAAGCATTCAATATGATTGTGGCTCAATTAGTATCCGTCGGTGTTAAGATGGACGAGGAGGAAAAATGTCAGATCTTGCTTTGCTCTTTGCCTGATTCATGGGATTCTCTTGTTATGGCTATCGGTAGTACTTCTGTTGTTTTGAAATCTGAAGATGTGGTGGGTGCCCTACTCGGTGAAGAGATGCGAAGGAAGGTATCCATCAGTTCAAAGGAAGCCCTAACCGTTCGTGGAAGACCTAAAGAGAAAGGCAAGAAGAATGAGAAGCGTGGCAAGTCCAAATCCAAAGGGAGATCGAAATCTCCTGGAAAGTCCAAAGTCATTTGCTGGAATTGCGGTAAACCGGGTCACATCCGTAAGGACTGCAAAGAAGAAAAGAAGAAGAAAAAGAAAAAGTTCGATTCTGATTCTGAGTCCGACAAGGAAGATGGCGATGCATTTATTGCGGCTTTGGTGACTCATGCAGGTAATGATGCCTGGCTAATTGACTCAGGTGCATCTTTTCATATGACTTCCAATAGAGATTGGTTTTCTGAATATGAAGGATTTAATGGAGGTAAGGTGTACTTGGGTGATGATTCACATTTAGACATTGTTGGTCGAGGTAAAGTTAGAATCAGGTTTTCTGATGGTAGAATAAAAAGGATTAATGGTGTGTTGCATATCCCTGGATTAAAACGAAACCTGTTATCTGTGAGCAAACTAATAGATGCAGGTGTGCAGGTAGTCTTTTCTGAAACAGGATGTAAGATGATTAAGGGTGCTATGGTAGTTGCTAGAGGTGTCAGGTTTGGCACTTTGTATAAGCTTGAAGCATACACTGTTGAGTGTAATAGCACTTCTGTAAAAAGTAAATCTGCGGATACTTCACTGGAAGATTTGAAGGTTTCACCTTCAGCAGATGGAAATGGTTTTTGGGTACCTAAGGGTGCTCTTTCGTCTGAAGCAAAGTTACCTGCAGAGAAGACTATGTTATGGCACCAGAGACTTGGCCACATTGGAGAAAAGGGTCTAAGGACCTTGAAAAATAAAAATCTTGTTGAAGGTTTGAATGATTGTAATCTTGACTTTGATTTCTGTGAGCATTGCATTTATGGAAAACAAAACCGCGTTCAGTTTTACTCGAGTTCTCATAAAACTTGTGGTGTTTTGGATCTTATCCATTCTGATGTGTTTGGTCCAGTAGATGTCTCTTCGATTGAAAAATCCACATATTATGTTTCATTTATTGATGATTTTAGTAGAAGGACATGGGTTTATTTTCTAAAGAGTAAATCTGAAGTTTTTAGTCGTTTTAAAGAATTTAAAGCAATGGTTGAGTTGCAGATTGGAAAGAAAATAAAATGTTTGAGAACTGATAATGGCAGTGAGTTTTGCTCTAATGATTTTGATAGATTCTGTAAAGACTGTGGAATTAACAGGCAGAAGACAACTCCATATTCTCCACAGCAGAATGGAGTTGCAGAAAGAATGAACAGGACACTGATGGAAAAGGCTAGGAGTATGTTGAGTGGTGCTGGTCTTGAACAAAAGTTTTGGGCTGAAGCTGTTGCCACTGCTTGCTACCTGATTAATAGGTCTCCTACATCAGCTCTTGTTGATAAAATGCCTATGGAAGCATGGTCAGGTCACAAGCCTTCATTGAGACATCTTAGAGTTTTTGGTTGCGAGGCATATGCACATGTGCCAAAGGAGAAGCGAACAAAGTTGGAAAACAAGGCTGTGAAATGTATCTTCATCGGGTATAGTTATGGTGTGAAAGGATACAAGCTTTGGGACCCTGTTGCACAAAAGGTAATTCACAGTAGAAGTGTTATTTTTAGAGAATTTAAGTCTCCTTCTGTTACATTGCAGCCAGAACAGACTAAAAAAGAAGATGTGATTCAACTTCCTTCTACACCTGAAAGAGTTGAATCGAGACTCCTAGATAGGCAAGAATTTGAGGAGAGCTCGTCTAGCTCTGAATCTTCAGAAGAGGAAGAAGAACCTCCAACTCAGCTTATTCGAAGGTCTACAAGACATAGACAACCACCTGAAAGGTATTCACCTGATGATTGGAGATGTATTTTTGCTCTGAATACTAGTGTGGATGAACCAAAATCTGTAGAAGAGGCATTAGGTATGAATGATGCAGAATCCTGGAAGATTGCTATGGAGGAAGAAATGGCAGCTTTGAAAAAGAATCATACATGGGATCTTGTACCATTGCCTGAAGGACGAAAACCTGTTGGTTGTAAATGGGTGTTCAAGAAAAAGATTGGTTCAGATGGAAGCATTGAGAAGTATAAAGCAAGGTTAGTTGCAAAAGGCTACTCTCAGGTTGAGGGTGTTGATTACGGTGAGATATTTTCTCCTGTTGCAAAAATGACGTCCATTAGATTTTTGCTTTCTATTGCTACTACTTATGATTTAGAGGTTGAGCAAATGGATGTGAAAACTGCTTTCCTTCATGGTGATTTGGAGGAAGATATTTATATGACACAGCCGGAGCACTATGTGGTGAAAGGCAAAAGTAATTTGGTCTGTAAATTGAAGAAATCTTTGTATGGCCTCAAACAAAGTCCTAGGATGTGGTACCAGAAATTTGATACATATGTGTTGAGTTTGGGATTTGAACGTTCTAAATCAGATCACTGTGTTTATTATAAATCTTATGGTGATCATTTCTTATTCATTGCATTGTATGTTGATGATATGTTATTCATTGGTAAAGGGAAAGGTATGATTTCAGAACTGAAGTCTCAGCTCGCTGCTAAATTTGAAATGAAAGATCTTGGTGCAGCAAAGCACATTCTTGGGATGGAAATTAGAAGAGATAGGGTAAACAAAAAGCTATGGCTAGGCCAGAGTAAGTATGTGAATTCAGTGTTACAGAGGTTCAACATGCAGAATTGTAGACCATTGAGTGTTCCTTTTACAGTTGGAATGAAACTATCTGTTTCAGATTGTCCTACATCCCCATTGGAGATGGAAGACATGAGCAGAGTGCCTTACCAGAGTGCAGTTGGAAGCTTGATGTATGCTATGGTCTGTACTAGACCAGACATTGCCCAAGCAGTGGGAGTACTTTCTAGATATATGTCTAATCCTGGTAGAGTTCATTGGGATGCAGTCAAAAGAGTCTTCAGATATTTGAAGGGCACTTCAGAGTATTCTTTGTGTTATCATGGTAATTCAGTTGGAGAAATGACTTCCCTTGATATCCATGGTTATGTGGATTCAGATTGGGCAGGTGATATTGATAGCAGAAGATCCACCAGTGCTTATGTGTTTACTTTGTTTGGTGGTGCAATTAGTTGGATGAGTAAGCGACAGGCTGTGGTTGCTTTATCCACTACTGAAGCAGAGTATATGGCAGCTACTCATGCTTGTAAAGAGGCCATTTGGCTTAAGAGACTGTGTTCGGATATTGGAATAAAACAAGGTACAGTGACAGTTTACTGTGACAGTCAGAGTGCAATTAGCCTAGCTAAGAACCCGACATTTCATGCCCGGACCAAACATATTGATGTTCAGTATCATTTTGTTAGAGATATGGTCGAAGATGGTAGGGTGAAGCTGGTTAAGGTGGACACTTTGATGAATGTTGCAGATGCTTTAACTAAGGCTGTGAGCACAGAGAAGTTCAGATGGTGTTCAGAGTCTATGGGCCTTATGGCCCCTAGCAATTGATTCATTGTGTTGACATTCCCTTCCGCTCATGCAAGGTGTTCGACAAGTGGGAGATTTGTTGGGAAAAATGGTGTCTCAACCTTGCATTTATGCGAGGTTACTATTTATAGTAAGTTTTTATTTGAGCACGAAATGGTGCGAAACTCTCCCTGAAGCTTCTGGTTGGCTAGATAAGCATTCCGGTAAAGTTGCGTCGCAAGGTCACAGCTAGTTTTGAAGATATTAAAGTTTTCGTCTTGGAGGGGTGCAATAAAATGTTTAAACTTAATTTTGGAGACTTTAGAGGCTCCGAAACACCCTAAAAAGTTTCCGTGACCGGCGAAGCTGGTTACGAGGTGATAGAGAACTTCGCGAGCTTTCCGCCGCTTCAAACGGTTCGTCAATCGGACACCCGGTTCTCAAGTTATGGCCTCCGGAAGTTTGTACTCCTGAAATAGGAAAAATAATTTGTATCGGATACATAAATGAGCTGTAAAAGGGAGCGACACGTGTTGATGTGTGCTTTAACATGTCATAGAAGGGAGATAAGGTTGGCTACACCTTATTGGGTGGTTTTAGCCCATGGTTTTGTAATACCGTTTGACGGTTTCTTGTATTGTATCTCCTATTTATGAGGTGTGTGAGATAGAGGTTGTGTGTAAGAGTCTTATGGCTATTGAGTTGCCTCTGAATCTCTGATTAGTGGTACTCCTGCGAAGAGCTTGCTCTGCAAGTATTTTGTAATCTGTTTTTGATTGCTGAATAAAATATTGAGCTGCTTTTGGAGGGTGGGGTTTTTCTCCCGAAAGGGTTTTCCCCACGTAAATCATTGTGTTGTGGTATGATTGCTATTATATCTATTTCTATTTTCTGTAACTGTTATAATGATCTAAAAAGTTTTGCATTACCCTCCTCTCAAGGTTAGTGTAGGAAGTTGTTTCCGCTACTTTACTTCCTTACAAGAAATATGGGTTACAAATGCTCAAAAACTGAGCATTTCTAACCTTCTTGGCAAAAGGTTAAGAAATGAGGTTAAGAATGCTAAAAAAGTGAGCATTTCTAACCTTCTGCTTCAACGAACTATCCTTTAGACCTTAGAAACCATTGATCATAGAGAGGAATCAAGGAAGAATGCAACCGATGTTTTTGGACAACTTTTTATCACAAATGACTAGACATATTAAAATAATTTTAAATATTAAATTATTATTTAAGAAATAATTTAAATATTTTAAATTTATTGCTTTGGCTGGAGAAAAATAACATAACTTACAAACGGTAGGGAGTTAGGTCCTAAAATTTAAAACACACGTCAATGGTAGGGAAATGGGTCCACACAATTATTTACACCTCATGATGAATCCTAGGATGAGATATTTTAATCATTTTGGGGCAATAGACAACAAAAATTGAAAGTTTAAAATATGACAAAGTATGAACTGGGTTCAAGTGAAAGTTGGCCACGTGATATAAAATTACACTTAGATCCTGATTGTCAATTGATTTGCCTCAATTTGTGATAATTGTCAAAATTCTTCTATTTTCATATTTTAACTAGTAATGACCTTGAACAACGTGCTTATTACTTACTCATAAACACTCATTGGAGCTTTACTAGACACTGAGACTGATTTGAAGTTCAAATTTTAGGTAGGCCAAATATGGGGGAAACAGCTGGCTCTGACTGGGGACAAGGACTGCAAAGGACGCAGGATGAGCCCAAAATCTCTGGTTCGCAAGCTAGTGCACTATCCATTGGGCAATAGAGGCAGAGATGAAACAACATAGGGAATAGCTAGAGAAACCAGAAACGAACCAAAAATGGGATGGACACAACAAAAATTCTAACTAAAGTATGTATGTGGTAGGCAAAGCCTACCTCAAACTTCTCCAGGATTGTCATACAAAACCATTCATAGGCTGAGAGAAATAGGCACCTTTGCGGATAAATGGTGTGCATCCATTTGGCACCTATAATCTCAGTAGGTTGGCAAGATCGATATATAGAAGATGAGAAATATCTCTGAGCAATAACCAGACAACCATCTCTCATCATAAATTTGCAGGCTCTCTTGAAAGATTTGGGTAACACTTTGAACATTATTGGGAATTTGTGGAATATTCTCAAGCATACCTGTATCCTCTATCTAGAGATCCCTCTGATAGTCTGGTTTGCAATAAATTAATCCACGAATTGGACAAACTTCATATAATCTATAATGTGAAGAATCTTGAGTTGACACAACCATCGAATCCTGTTCTTGAATATTAGCTTGAAAAGCACCTGTAGAAATACACTCGTCTTCATTGCTTTCCTTCATTAGATCATCCATCACCTCATTTATCTCTGCATTTTTGGTACAGTTCTCAAAACTATCCTCATTGATAGGGGTGTCTTCTTGATCCAAATATTTAAAAGGAGGATTTCTTTGAACCTTGGAAACTTAATAAGGCATAGATTACAATTCCATCAAAATAGGGACATTTGTTGATATACCTTCATAGATTTCATCTTCAACCTGCTCATAGACATATGCATCACTTTTTGTGTTCACTTGTCCCAATGATTTCTCTTCATCACACTCTTCATGGAATTTCAAAACTTCATAGTCAGGTGGCATGCATGATAAAGAGTGGATACTTGATGGTTCATCTTCTTTCACTCGGGGCTGATCTAAAAGTTCAGTAAAGGTCTCAGATTATTTGATTTTCTCAGAAAAGATTTCATCTTCAACTATCAGTGTTGGATGATTGAGAATATCCTCTCCACATAAAAAGTCGTCAGAAGAATTGAGACACCAAGTTGGAATGAAGACTGTAGGGGATTCTTCTTTACCCCTCTCCTCTTCACCATTTTCTTGAAGCTTGGACTGCATGGAAGTCTTGAAATCATTTATTTCTCCTTCAAACTCTTTGTTTTCAGGTTCATGGAAGATTTCATCCTTGCTATGGTGATCTTCATAATGCTCATGGCATACAGGAACACAATCTTCTTTTTCTTCCTCACACGGTTCATCTTGATCTTGTTCTTGACTTGTATCTTTATGAGCTAATATGGCTTCATCTTCCTTAACATATGCATAATATGATGGATCTTTTTCAAAACTTGGATCACGAGACATCTCATTAGGAGTGTGCACATCTTCAAGAAAATAATTTCTTCCCTCTTCTTTTTGTTCAACCTCTTGCAATGTTCAGAGTAGAGAAGGGTGTACTTTGGCATGATCAAGTTTCCTATTTCCATATAAGCTTTTCAAAAACTTGATATGTGAATCACTGAGAACCTAATTTTGTTAAGAAATAGGTGAAGGAGAATGAGCATCATCATTATTATCCATTGTTGATTCAAGAATACAGTCAGGAGTAAAAATTTGGTTCTCTCTTCCATCTTTTTCCTCAATCTTTTGTAGAGTCTAGAGTAGAGAAGGATTAATTTTATGAGGATCAAGTTTCTTTCCACTGTTGAAACTTTTCAAGAAGTTGACTTGTTCGGGATTATCAAGACTTTGTTTCTGTCGAGCAACTAGTTTAGGAAAAAGATCACTATTGTCTTCATCTTTCTTGATTGTTGATTTGGGTAAATGATCACAAGCAAGAAAACTGATCTCTTTTCCATCCTTTTCTTCAATATCTTGCAACACTTGACATAAAGAGGGATGAATCTTATCAGGAGTAAATTGCATGCCACCATAAAAGCTCTTCAAGAACTCAACTTGTATGGGCTCATCAGGAACTTGCTTCTTTTGGTATATATAGTCTTCATCATTACTTTCACTGTCACTTTCCAACTTTCCTTTGTACCAAACCATTATTCTAAATTCGATCTTTCAGACAAAGTCGCCAACCTACATTTTGAAGAAGGTACCTTGAAATTTTTGAGGAACAAAGCACACTGGTAGTTCGCTCCCCAACAGAGTCGCCAAAAATTTGTTGGTAAACATATTTGTCACTGCGGTCGTTTACCTGAAACTAACCCTGTTTGCCTGATGAGTAGTGACAAACATTCCAATAGTTGGAGAGATTAATCTGTGAAACATGATCTTCCTCTGTGTTTGAGAGGGGCATCTCCCTCGTATGATAGGGGTGTTTAGGATTTTCATGTACTTTTAACCTAAAAGTACATAAAGGAGAAAACATAGAACTAAAAAGAAATAAAGATAGAAACCCCAACAATAGACATACGACCATCAACTGATATTTCTCAACATTCGCAACAAATTACAAGGGGAGTTTATAAGGTAATATGCTTAGCCATGAGATGACGATAAAGAAGAATGACAAATCTCAACATACGGAGAGATAAGATACTTCAACACATTCAAACTAAGATACCAAAGGTTGTTTGTGCATCATCGCATCAATTGTACAAATCACATATGCATAAAAAGACTACCAATTTGACATACGAGAAATCATCAATGATAACACATGAATACATTTAGAACACACGAACTAAGACATATTCTTCATTATCCTTTTGAAAATATACAAGTCCAAAATACTTTCTATACATAGTGCAAATCAAAATGTCATTACAAGTTTCTTCCTGGAATTCTAGTAGAGTTTTCCCCTCTATAAAAAGTCCCCCCCAATGATGCAAAAGCCTTTCATTTATAGGCTTATAGGATAACTACCTTATAACCAACTTCAATCCTAGGTTAATAACTGTGTGAGCTTGAATTTCATCCTCAGAATGCTACCTGTAATAAGTTAGTTTCACAAAATACAAATGGAAATACTACAGGAAATCCAAATTCAACCGATGAAACTACATGAAATATATATGAAATAAAATACTAATATTACCTTCATGGCTTATGTCTCATTGTGTCCTAACTCCACTGTTCCTAGTTGCAGATGGTGTTCTCTTAGACAATGCATTATTGGCTTCCAAGATGGCATATGAATAATGGACTGATAACTTGTAGTTAACTGATGCTATGATATGCAATACTACATGATTATGCTATATGATAATGCTATATGATATTTGCTATATGATAATTGCTATTTGCTATTTGTTATTTGCTATTTGCTTCAAAAACTCACGGATGCATAAGATTGACTTGCAAAATGCACTTGCAGTCTCTTGAAGTCTCTCAACTGAAGCTCTTGATTGTATAGACTTTGAGAGGATGAGATGATGTGGCTCAGATCAACGGTCCTGATCAAATCTGCAGATTTGGATGGTTATGAGCAAAGGTGAAGGTTGAGAGAAAGGGGGAAGGAGAAGACAAGTGTCACTCATCTCACCTTGACTGGGTTGCTCACTGAGGGAATCTAGGGATGGTTGGAGAAAATTTAGGCATGAGAGGACAAGTGGACTCAAGTCCTTCCTAAGATGTAGGGGGTGTTGGAGAGAATATAGGAAATGGTTATGAAATATGTGTACATACACAATTTTCATTAAATTTTGGTAGTTGAGGATAAATGATGAATTAATATTTAAGAAATATTAATTTCCTTAGCCACATGTTTGATGAGTTGGCAAAGGGAAGATGAAGTGGAGATGGAGGGTGAGTTGGATAAGGAGGATTAAATAATTTAAGAATTATTTACTATTTGAGACTATAGGATAGGAGAATAACTATTAAATATTAGATATTTAATTGCTTGGAGGAGGTAATCATACATTAGATATTTAATTAACTTGGTTAGAAGGAATAATTAAATATTAGATATTTGATTAATTAGAGGAATATGATAAATGAATTAATTAATAAAATATTAATTAATAGAAAGACACGAAAATGAATTAAATAAATTATTCTTTTCAAATTAACTATTTAATAGAAGAATAATTATTAACTAGATATAAAATATTTATTTAATTGCTCATAGCCAATTTTAGGTGTATACATTTTGGTCCTCTTTGAAATGATGTCGAGACAACATTGTTTCAAAGATTAAATCAAGTCTCGATAATGCCTGATGAAGATGAAACTTGATTGTGTGCCCCCTCAGGAGATTAATTGTGAAATTGTTGAAAATTCTAGTTTGAACGATTAATGTCATGATAATAAAAATTTAGTCAATTAAATTCATTTGGAAAAAACAAATTAAATTGCCCCATTTGAAATTAATAACTCTTCAAATAGTAAATATAAGATTAACCAAGGCTAATTTTAACTTCATTGTTATCCTTGTTAGCTTTGTGGAGAAAATATTCTTGCTGAGGTGGCAAAATGGTGATTCTGATGGAGAACCATCGTTTTGAGCGAGTTCGGCATTATTAGCGGCCTGTCGAGTATGGGTATCCGGTATGTATCTTATCCTGGGCCTTGTTTTCAAGTTTTCGTTCAAATTTTCATGTTTTTAGGCGCGTTTGTTTGGTTTTTCAATTTTTTCAATTTTTTCGGCATTATTTTAGCGCTTTTGCAGTTTGTTTTAGCGCTTTTGCAACTAGGTTTAGCGCAAATGCTCGGTATGTTAGCACTTATATTCAAGATGTTAGCACATATGCATGGGGTAGCGCAAATGTGTTGTTTGTTAGTGCATATGCCCAGAAAGGTAGCACTTTTGCATGGATTAGCGCATATGCACTAGGTTAGCGCATTTGCATTTAGATTTAGCGCTTTTGTTGTGGTTTAGCGTAAATACTCAATAGATCAGCGCTTTTGCTTAAATTTGATATTTTTGATAAGTGCAAAAGCTAAAAATCAATGTGATAAGAAGATGTAACATGTTTAATACGCAGTGATGATGAAAATAATGTCTTGATTGCATGATTACATGATTGATTGATTGATGGATAGCTTTGATTAGCTTGATTTGATAGATTTGATAGATTGGATAGATAGCTTTGATTAGCTTGATTTGATAGATTTGATAGATAGCTTTGATTAGCTTGATTTGATAGATTTGATAGATTGGATAGATAGCTTTGATTATCTTGATTTGATAGATTTGATAGATAGCTTTGATTAGCTTGATTTGATAGATTTGATAATTGATTGAGTTGATAGATAGATAGATGATTTGATCATTGATTGATGATTTCTCTTGATAAAATAGGAGAAACTTGATGTTCTCCAGTGTCGGGAGAAATTACCGGCAGTGAGTCATTTAGTTCCAGAGCTTACCCAGGCTGAGATTAGACACATAGATGCCTGTGGTTTATGCCATTTGTTATATATGCCTGCGATTATGCATAACAGAGGTTTGTTGACAACATTGGCTGAGAGATGGCACAGTGAGCATAACACTTTCCACCTGCCGACGAGGGAGATTAGCGTGACTCTTGAGGATGTCTACAAGATTTTGCATATACCAGTGACTGGTGAGCTAGTACAGTATGATTACCAGGATTGAGTGGGGATAGAGGCATGCAGAGTCGTGTTTGCTGATGAGAGCATCGGTAGAGGAGAGATTAGATGGGTTGATATGGTGATGTATTATGAGGCTCTTCCTATGATTCTTGCTAGTTTGATTGGAGGATTTATATGTCCTGATAGGAGATCACGAGGTTTTTCCGTTGGATGGGGTGAGATTCTCCTGAGTATGATGCAACATCATACTCGATATGCTTGGGGTGTTTGCATGTTAGCTCATTTATACCATGATCTTCATCAAGTAGTGTATGATGAGAGTGTGATTTTGTCGACAGGATGCACATTATTGCAGATCTGGTGCTGGGAGCACATTGCTATTACTTGACCTATCCATCATAGAGTTCATGGAGAGAGGCAACCATATGTGTATTTTTATGCAGGTATCCTTACTCAGCATAAGCTGGGTAAGATGGAGTATTGGTGTTGGGTGCTAGATTCTTTGGACAACATCATTTGGAGACCATATCTTGATTGTGAGTCATGAATGGATGATGCACAGACGTTACCATGTATCATGCAGAGTAGATATCTTATTGGTCAAACACCTTTCATTGTTGAGCGACAGTTGATTGGTCAGATTTTGAGATAGTTTGGTATCATTCAGCCTATGCCTACTGGTGTTACGATATATGCTCGGTGGTACAGAGATAGGCGAGATTGGGGACCTTCGTTGTCATTTGAGATTGCTTGTGCAGAGTTTGTTGCTACTCCAAGAGTGGCATATGATATGAGATTGCACATTCTTGATCCTGGGGTTACTGCAGATTATGCTTAGTATATATTAGCTCATCCATTTCCTCGTATTACTGATCTAGCAGATCCTCCACCCAACTCAGGAGATGAGGATGATGAGTCAAATGATCTAGTTTCTAGGAGACGGAGATAGAGACAAGAGCTTAGAGCTTCTCAGGATGTTGGTGGAGATGGAGATGATGGTGGGGATGGTGGTGGTGGTGGGAGGAGACCTGAATGGAGGGGAGGTCGATTGAGAGTCCATGGAGGACCATTTGGACCGGCTGGTAGGATTGAGAGAGCACGTCCTATGGGTGGGAGAGATGTTGGATGGATTGGGAGAGATCATGGTAGGGCAGGCATGAGATCACCAAGAGGATTACCATTGACAGGAGGCAGGGTGACTGGACTGGATGGGGGTTGTGGGAGAGGCATTGATTTTGGACAGATTCAGCCAGATCCTAGGGTTATTGCAACGCATGGTGGTGATGATGAGGATCCTGAGGATCATGTTCCCCTGATTAGATGATGGATTCAAAGATTTATTCGTACTAAGATTCCAACAATTGGATAAGTTGGTGGTGAGGGGATTGGGGTTCATGCACCACAGCAGGATGTACCAGAGCAGGTTGCACCAGTGCATGATATGCCAGATGTGGTTATACCAGAGCATGATGTGCCAGAGCAGGTTACCATTGATTGTCTGAGAGCACAGATTGATCAGCTTCGAGCATAGGTGCATACTCTTATTACTGAGCGGGATAGAGCTGTTAGGAGACAACAAGATACTCAGGGCCTACTTGATCACATTCAGCAGGTTGGATCAGTTACTCTCTCAGCAGATACTATTAGAGCATTAGTTCAGGCTGGGAAGGAGACTTCCCACTGGCAACGACGATATGAGGAGGTAGTTGTAGAGAGCCAAACAACGGGTAGTTATCATACCACCGTGTTGATGGACACTAGCAGTGGTGGGGTCATGGGACCTCCTCAGAGGAGTGGTGATCAGAGGAGACAAGCATCTGGAGGATATTCATGCCCACAGCCATAGAGACGGATAGAGTCAGGTGGTAGTGGTATAGGACAACCTTGACTTGATTTGTATTTGATGAGGCATTTGTATTGTTTATCTGATATCATTGTATACTTGGACTTTTATTGTTTTATGGTGATCTATATGTAGACATGGATTCTATATGATGATGATTCTTTATTATGCATGTTACTATATTTGATGATTTGATTGTATGGATGCAGTGATTAGATCGATGATGATATGATCTTTTCTTTTCCTTATGATGATGCTTTATATGATGATGAAATGATAAATGCTTTTGTTGATTTTTGATTTTTGATGATCTTGGATGCAAATGAAAATGATTACTAACTTAAATGATATGCAAATGATGCAAATGCAATGATCTATATGAAAATACAAATGAATGATTGATTGCTTTAATGTTTATGATGATGTAAATGCAAATGATTTGCATGAAATGTTTTTAAGTTTTTATGCAATGCTTATAATAATTATGAATCTAAGTGCAAAGATGCAACTAAATGATTTTTAATGAAATGGTAATGAAAATAATAATGATGATACACTACATGATGAATGAAATGCACTTAATTGAATGCAAATTAATGCAATGATAAAATACAACTAAATGAAATGGATAATGATTTAGAATGATTCTAAAAATAAATGCACCTAATATGGTTTAATGCAAATTATTTTTCTTTGTCCAAGTATACTCAATCTTTATTTATGACTATTGATCTGTTAATGCAATTGAATATGAATGCTTATAATGCAGCTGACAAATGAATGCTTATAATGATTATGAATAATGAGCTAATGAAATGATCTAACTAAAAATTGTACTACCATTCTTCATATGCTATCTTGTAACAGTGCTTTGATTTCATCATTGAGCTTTAAATGTTGTAAGAAAATACAAGCAACTTGATATAATGATTCAAGATGACCTGAGTATTCCTTACATGGATTTTGATATAGCAAGTTAATACAAGCAACTTGATATAATGGATCAAGTTGACCTGAGTATTGCTTGCAAAACAGACAAGGATTATCCCCTTTCATGCATGACTTGGAATGTCCTCCTTGATCATTTGTCGATCATATCCTGAGACAAGTTCATACCGTAGTAAGAGATAAACCACAGACAACAATCAAAGAAAATAATCATGCCTCATCATAGCTTCTCTAGTCATGGACATCCTTGAGTCGCGTAGAGTACATGATTAGCAATAAAATCAAGATATAAACATTGAATCTTGCATGTCATTCACATGTTCTAATGGTCATTAACTGATATAATCATCTTGATGAATGATCTTTGATAATCCTTTATTACTTGTTGATTGATTCTTCAGTTTCTAAGTTTGACGATTCAGTTGTTATGAAATGCCTTGATTTTTGTTGCTTTTCTATCTATTTCAAAACCCTAGATGTTTTTGGTTTTTCTAAGTTTTTCAAATGTTTTGGATTTTCAAAGATTCAAAAGATCACCTTAGCAAAAGGAATTAGGATTTTTCCCCCAATGGAAACAAAAATTTATTATGGATATATGAATTGATCAAGATCCAAAGCATGGCGGGATACAAATGCAGATATAATTGATTTTGATAAAATCTAAGGCAGTGACTACGACAAGTATGTCAAAGATTTGTTAACTATTTGTAAGCTACATATTTGTTGCTAAATGGTTCAGAGCAATGGATGAGAAGGATGGAATGGATAAGCTAAGATAGATGGAACCGATAGATGCGATAGGATGGAGTGGATAGGTGCGCAAAGCGATCTCATAGATGGAGGAACTCACTTTTTTAGATAGCGCCTGTTTACCAAGTTCTCACCATCTAAATTTATTGCATTCTTTTTTGGATTTTGTATGCTTTTTATTGATTTTTGATTTTACTTTTTTTAGGACTTTATATGCTTTTTTTTTGTTTTTTCAGGACTTTATATGCTTTTTATTGATTTTTTCAGGACTTTATATCTCAAGCATAGAATTTCTTGAGATGGATAGAATTGATAGGTCCATCAAACCAATCACCTTCAGGAGTAGATAACTTGTATGCTCCTGATCCATATGTTGCTACTATGACAAAAGGTCCTAGCCAATTTGGTTCAAATTTTCCCTTCTTTTCTCGGTCTTGCTGATTTCTTGGATTCTCCCTTAGAACTATATCTCCAATCTGGAAAATATGTGGCTTGACTCTGTGATTATAACTTCTTGCCATTATTTGTTGGTATACTTTCAAATGTTCTATTGCATTTTGGCGACGTTCCTGTATCTTCTTCTGGTATAAGACCGTGCAAGGATACACGTAGAGAAGGTATCTCTACTTCTATAAGTAATATGGCTTCTGATCCATAGACCAAACAATATGGAGTTTCCCCTATTGGAGTGGGGACACTAGTTCGGTATGCCCAAAGAGCAGGATTTAGTTGAATGTGCCAATCTTTTCTAGCTTCATTGACTGTTTTCTTCAATATTTTCAAGATAGTTTTGTTTGATGCCTCAGCTTGGCCATTACCTTGTGGATAATATGAGGTAGAGAACCTATGTTGGATATGAAACTGTTCACATAGCTCTTTTACATCTTGATTTTTGAATGGTCTTCCATTATCAGTGATAATGGTCATAGGAACTCCATAGCGACAGATTATATAATTCAAAATGAATGATGATATTTGTTTTCTTGTCACTGCTGTTAAAGGCACTGCTTCAATCCACTTAGTAAAATATTCAATAGCAATCATAATAAACTTATGTCCGTTAGAAGATGAGGGATTGATCTTACCTACCAAATCAAGGCCCCATTGTGAAAATGGCCATGATCCTGTCATAGGATATAACTCTTGTGCTGGCGCATGAATTAGATTTCCATGAATTTGACATTGTTTACAGTTTCTAGCATAGGTGAATGAATCTCTTTCCATAGTAGGCCAGAAATAAGCCATAAGAATAAGTTTCTTAGCCAATGTTAAACCACTTGAGTGTGTACCACAAATACCTTCATGAATGTCATTAAGAACTCTTTCAGATTCATCTTTTTCAAGACATCTCAACAATGTACCATCTAGACCACGCCTATATAGGATATCGACAATAATGGTATAGCGAGAGGACTAACAGATAAAGTTTCTTCATTGATTACGAGATAAATCAAGAGGAAGGATATGATCTTTCAAATATTGGTAGGTTTGACCATATAAGGATTCACTGGTTCCTGATATATGTTAAATTCGATAGGTATGCTAGGATTGGATAGTAGGGGTTAAGATATCTTCCATGAGAAATTCGTAGTGCCATTGATTCTCTTTATTTTGTAAGAGAGATGCTATTGTAGCCATTGCATCTGTTGTTCACCAAAAGTGATAACCCAAGAACACCTGCAATTGATCTATGAAGTAGCCAATTCAATCTATGAAGAACCTCAGGGCTTGGACAACATGACAAGGATATGAATCCTTCTACTCTTCATGCTCTGCAAAACCTAGGCGGGTATACCTTTGATGCTTAGAATTATAACTATTACACACCTATGACAGCATCAACATAAACAGATAGATCTCACTAGGGCTCTAAAACAAGTAGTTTATTGCAGATGGGCTAGATCTACACATAAAACTCAACTCTGCTTGAGCATGAGATAGATGAAACATTTCAAAACATAACATAAACTAAGGATATTCTGATTTTTTATTTTAAGTCTCTGAGAAAACCCCAATTATTTGCAAGATCAGTGCCTTATCTAAGGGCAACAGAGTCATACATCAAACTGAAAATGAACATCTCTATTGCAAATCCAATTTACTGAGAAAGATATCCCTGTATTAATGCCTGACATTAATACATTCTAATTTCAGACAGAGGATCATACATATCTAGACATTATCTTGAATCCAAAATGATTGCTCATAGAATTTAAACTCTTCCTTGAAGAGTACCTGAAAACAACCCTTACACTCCCACTTTGAGAGGACAAACCCAAACTCCCTTGAAGACTGGATTTATTGAAAACAGAGAATGCTTAGAGACAATCCAATAAATTGTGTATATGCCTTACACATACATGACCTGCAACAAAACATCTACAGCAAGAAGATACTCTATTACTGAAAGAAAAGCCCTACCTTGTACAATCTTGAAGAAAACTCAGAATTGGAAGCCATGAAAATATGGAGCCATTCTCCAAATTTATGGAACCATTACAAATTAGAAGAATTGGGAATAAGAAGGAGAAGGAAGAAAATCAAATCTGCAACAAAAATTGCCAAGTGTCTCCTCTCTAACTGAATTTCACTCCCGTGGAAACTACTCCCAAAATATCTGATCTTTGCCAAAATTAACTACATAGCTACATTCCTCACTTTGAAAGCTTTCTGGAAACATATAATACCTCATATTTTGGCCAAAAATTGAGCCCTGAGCGAATTAATCATTCACATGTGCATGATCATTTAAATTTTTGAATTTTCTCTATAGTTTGCACTCTATCATTAATCTGATTTAACTTTGATTTTTGGCTCTTTTGTGCTCTGACGCCTTGCCACGTGTCAGTACCTAATTGGTCGATGGGCCTACTGGGTGCCACCTCAACTGACACCTCATCACCACCACGTGTCCGCTTGCTTGTCTGTCCACTTGTATGCCATGTGCGCGCCACATCACTGCCATTGGGATGGGACCTACCTGCTGGACCGCTGACTCGACCTGCCATGTCATCACCACCTGGCTTTCACCATTTCACACAATATGTTTCGTGCATCTTTGCCTCACGAAACCACGTGCACCATCGATCTGCTTAGAACTTGCTCGACCTTTAACCTTCTCATTTTTGGAGATGCTTTTCGCTGTTTCGCGGACCTTAACCGGCGAGCAAATTTCCTTCACGAAGTCGCACGAGTCGTCCGATCATCTCGAACCTACAGGGTCTTTACCTCTTTTCGTTGTTTCATAGGGTTTAACTAGCGAGCACCTTCGGCCCGCGAATCAATGCGCTTCATTGGATCATCTCGGACCTGCTCACTGGTTAAGCCGACCTTTCTCTGCAAAATTTTCCCAATCTACCTTGGGAAGTGTGCCTACGTGGGGTCCACCTGGTCACTGCTCAATCACCTCCTTCGGTTGCCTTGGAATCCACACCCACGCATGGGCCCACCTTGGGCACCCAAAGGCACCGTCCGTCAAAAGCCCAGAGGCTTTGACATATTAGATGAGTGCGTTCTTGCATATAAATATTGAAAACTACCACTTCCCAACGAATGTGGGACAATGCCGTTTTCCTGAGACTGCAAGTTTTGAGGGTTCTCTCTGAGTTTTAATGGCGATTTTCTGCAATTGCTTGGAAGTTCATTTGATTTAACCTTCCCTTTTAACGCCACGCAAGAAGAATTGGGCAAAGGTTGTGGATTTAATACTTTACATCTGCCATTTGCATTAGTTGGAAAAAGTTTATGCTGTTGTTTATACTCATCTTACCATACACAAAGAGGGGTTGAACCTGAAAACTTCTATGCCCCCTTCTGCATACCACATGAAGCCTTGGAGGAAGATGGGAGGGCACGTGAGGAGAAAGAGGACGCTGCAATTTCTAAAAACCACGTTCCATACATTCCTTCCAACCCATGCAGAGGGGGAGCTAAGTAAATGTTTGCATTGGCTATGGGGGGTTCCAAAGTTTTCAATGCCTTGTGCCATTCCACGCTAGGACTTGGTTGCTGCATTTTGTATTTGCTTGAAAGCTTCAACCATTGTTGCTGCTGCAACCAGAGGGAGAGACAACAGAGGGAGAGCACGTGAGGGAGGAAAGGATGCAAGAAAAACAATTGTTTGAAGACATTTTAAAATCCTCCTCCCCAATCCACGTTGACATCCTCTGCACCTTCCAGCATACCACACACAGGGGAAGTCTGTAGCTCATGACACTTAGAGGATGCTGGAGCTCGTGGAGTTTGTTTTTTTGAATGCCTACGCCATAACACTGCAGCAGATCCACGCCATACCAAAGGGAGAATAGGAGACATCACACTTGCTATTGCACTTGCTTTAATGGTTTTTGATTGCTGCTGTTGTCTCCATGTCACGCTGCTTGTTGTTCCTGTTTACCATGCAGAGGGAAGACACTTGGGGTTTTCAACACTGCCAATGTGCATTTGCTGTAGTTTTTTAATGCTTTTCAATAGTATTCTCCACTACTGCGAAGAACTTCATTTGGCTCTCCAAACTCCACGCAGGGGATGGCATTATACTTGCCATATTGCATTTGGTCTCTATTTCTTACACAACCATTCTTTGTGCCATTGAATGCTGAAGAATAGTCTTCCATCCATGAGGCATAATATTCACTTGGCATGTGAGGACTAACTCCATCCAGTTTGAATTCATTTGCTAACTTAATGTCATCACATGAAGATCTAGTTTTTATACAACCAATCCCTTTACTTTTGAACTCCATGTTGACAGTACATCTTCTCCTCCATTACTCATATCTGGTATGTAAAATGCCTTGGTTGTTTCAACCACAAGAGGCATCTTCATTTTGCACTATCCTCTAGTGGGAAACATATAAGTATTCAACTCCAACAATGGATGTCAACATTACTCTAGAAATGCTCATAAGGCCAAGTCGCCAATAAAAATAACACTGCACAGGCAAGAGCCAAGTCGGACCCTAAAGTGGGTCCGACTTTAAAAAAATTCGATTTCATGCACTTGACCTCTGGAATGATTTAGGAACTTTAAACACACCTCTGGAAACAATCAGCATCATTTTCAGATCATTAAATTGAATTTTGCAACCTTCAGGCAATTACGTCACATTTTCGCATTTAATCGCGAAGACGTAATTTTCAAGCCTGTCAAAACACCTTTCTGGAGCTCGCCATCTGAGAGGCGTGTACTCTGATATGCAAGCATGAAATCTACCAAACAGTTTCTCAAGATGAGTCCCGAGCGAAGAGATATTAATCGGCGAAAATGGCCAACTGGCTTTGTCGACACTGCAGACCTGATGAAGTCAATGTTTTGGCAACACATGACACCTTTCTCAAAAATACCAAACGACCTCCGTGGACCCTCAAATTTGGAACACAGGTACCTTGAAGTACATACTAAAACTTAGAGATCTCAGTTTGATCACAAGACTAACAGGATGCAAATGGTGCACTCACAAAAATGGCTACATTAACTGATATAACACTGAAAGTGCAGAAGACTGAAAATGGTGGCTAAATGAACCCTTTTGAAAACCGATCAAATGGATTGACAGAGGCTTGAAATTTGAAACGTAGCTCATCATTTATATCAGCATTAACTTGAAAGAAACATTTTGGCATGACACTCACTGAGGCAACATCTACACTCGTGCGAAATAGGGCTCCGACTAGCTGTCGAAACAGGGACCAATCAAACCACACAAACTGCAAACGGATTTGGCTTTGAAAATTGAGTAGATGGATTCATTAGGACTTGAAATTTTGCAGGCTGACTCAAAATTATGCATAGAATTGAATCCATTTTTAATTTTTTCATGACAATCAACAGGGAAAAAGATATAATTGCTCAAAGTAGGGTACTCAATAAAATTTGCATTTGTGCCTAAAATGCACTTTCAACTCACCCCTCAAAATGGGCACCTCATAAACCTATGCAAATTGAATTCTAAAAGTTGCACATCACTGAATAGGCCAAATTAAATGTGTGGGACATGAATCCCGAGCCTTACCCTCTGAAAATCAACCGGCTCCATTTTGCCCTCTCCCAAACTAGGCCATTCAAACTGACTCATTTAGGTACTTTTCTGACATGCAGAGCAAAATTTTGAAATGGGCCTCTAAAATTTGACTAAATTTTAATGAGTCCCAACAACATCTACTGCTTTATTCTCATTTTTGGGAATCTAGGTGAATGTGATTTCCTTAAAGTGTCCTTTAAATTCCTCCACTAGCTGTTTGTATGGCATAAGCTTATCATCCTTTGTTTGATATTCATCATTTATTTGATTTATGACAAGTTGTGAATCACCATAGATATGTAGTTCTTTGATATTCCATTCAATGGCCATTTTGAGCCCTATAGCCAATGCTTCATACTCTGCAGTATTATTGGTGCATGGAAATCGTAGTCTATATGATTTCGGAATTGTATGTCCTTGAGGTGTGGTAAAAAAAGATTCATGCACCTGAACCATATTGGGTATAAGAACCATCAAAGTACAATTCCCAAAATTTTTTACTTACTGTCAAGATATCTACATCAGGAAACAATATGCAAAGGCATGTCATTTTGTAAAGGTGCATCGGCCAATTGATCAACGATGACTTGTCCCTTGATAGCTTTTCGGTCGACATATTCTATGTCAAATTCACTCAGTATCATAAAGCATTTAGCTGGTCTCCCTGTCAATTTTGATTTGTTCAATAGATATTTGAGAGGATCTATCTTTTCTATTAGTTTTACAGAATGAATCAACATATAATGTCGTAGCTTCTGAGTTGCAAATACAACTGCTAGACATATCTTTTCAATTGAGGAATAATTTAATCCGTAGCCAACAAGTGTTCTGCTGATATAATAAACTGCTCTTTCTTTTCCTTCATCATCATATTGAGCTAGGAGAGCGCCTAATGATACAATTGTTGCAGAGACATAGAGTAACAATGGTTTCCTTTTGGTTGGTGATATTAGTACTGGAGGACTCATAAGATATTGTTTTATTTGCAAGAAGGCTTCTTCACATTTTGTATCCCATTTGAATGGAACATTTTTATGTAAAAGATGGGTAAATGGAAGACATCAATCAGCCAATTGAGAAACAAATCTCCTGACTGATTGCAACCTTCCTTGTAAAGATCGCAATTGACTTATGTTCTTAGGTGATTCCATCTCCATGATAGCTTTAACTGTTCCAGGATCTACTTCGATGCCACGAGATGATATAATGTATCCAAGGAGCTTTCCAGAGGTTACTCCAAATGCACATTTCTTTGGATTTAATCTCAATTGATATCTTTCCAACCTATCAAAGATCTTGCTTAAAATGTTCAAATGTTCTTTTCTTGTGTGAGATTTTGCAAGTATGTCATCAACATAATCTTCCATGAATGTATGCATCATATCATGAAAAATTGTCGTCATAGCCCTTTGATAAGTTGCTCCTACATTCTTAAGCCCAAATGGCATAACATTCCAGCAGTATGTTCCCCATGCATAGGTGAAAGTTGTCTTCTCTTGATCTTCAGGTGTGATTCTTATTTGATTATATCCTGAGAAGCCATCCATTAATGAAAACAAATCATGCCCTATTGATAAGTCCACTATGATATCAATGTTTGGTAGTGGGAAATCATCTTTTGGACATGCTTTATTTAGATCTCTGAAATCTATGCAAACTCTTATGCTCTTATCTGGTTTTGATACTAGTACGATACTTGAGACCCATTCTGGATAAGCAACTGGTCTTATGAAACCCACTTCTAATAATTTCTTGAGCTTGGTTTTGACAAGGAGAGCAATATGCGGATGCATCTTTCTTAGTTTCTGCTTAACAGGTTTTGCTTTTAAATCCACATTAAGATGATGCATGATAAGATCTGGGTTAAGTCCTGGCATATCTGTATAAGACCAAGCAAAATTTGTTTGTCTTTGCTTAAAGAATTCCATGTACTCTTTCCTCTCTCTTTCTGATAATGAGGCAGTGAAATGAAGTATTTTAGGATCTTTTGATGTATCAATGTTTACTGCCTCTGTTGGTTCTATTAGGATAGCAAATCTCTCTTGAAAATATGCAGGAAGAATATCAAACTTTCCATCTTCTGGTGCCTCAAGGAGGTTTTCACCATTAGATATGTCCTTTGTTTTCTCCTTTGATTGATCTAGTGTTGCCATGAAATGGTTTTCAACAATAGGTCTCTTTCCTTGTTTTATTTCATTTTTGCGACTGGAAAGTTTGGCATTCTCCTGATTACGAGAAACATCACTTGATTCTTCAATGGAAGATATCTTAGGATGGATGGGTTCAACAATGTTAAGGTACACAGCTAAGTCATGATCATTGGAAAAGACATTCAGTTCAAGGTTGTCTAAGTTATCCCAATCAATTAGTTTAGGATGTAGAAGGGGTAAATCATAATCACTGTCATCATTAGGTGTTTCAATGTTCATGACATAATAATCATAACTTGGCATAGAATAGGTACTGTCATAGATTAAATGTTTTTGAGAATTGTCTTTCTCAAGCATTTCCGAATTAGTCTTAACAAAATTGATATTAAGATTTTGTAGTTCACACTCAAGTGGTTCTTCAATTGACGTTTGTCCCTTAAATGAATGGATTATATCTACACGCACATCTTTGATGCTGCAAATTCCTTCTTGATTGACCTCGTTTGCATTTAGAAGTTGACATATTTGTGCACATGATGAAGTAGATTCTTTTAATAGATTTTGTCTCCTTTCAAACTCAACTTCTTCTGACCTAATAGTTAGTTCAACTTGACTATCTCTTAGTTCTTCTATGGTTCTTTCATATCTGATCTTTGTTTGCGGTTCTTGTGGCATTTCTTCTATGTCTTTGTCATTCCCTTTTCTTTTTGCATACGCCTCTTTTCTTTGAATTCTGAGTTTCTCTTGTCTTCTTTCTAACTTCATCTTTTGTTCTGCAATAGACAAGTCTTCTTCTATGATAGCTTGTTGATCTTCATTGTGTTCTTTACTTGATGTAGTGGATAAGGCATCTGGACCCCATTCATATTCTTTGGAATCTGTTTCTGAATCTTGATCTAAGATTACTCCACTATACCATACTGGAATGTCGTATGGTGCAAAGAGTTCTTTGATTTCTGTCATCTCTATTTTTACTGCTTCTGGAATATCTTGTTCAGATTTTGCCTTTGTTTGTATTTTTAGGACTTGTTGGCAAGATTTTTCTTCATCTTTGATGGTAATCTCCTCTTCTTTCTTTTCATGTTCTTCTTGTTTCTTTTGTTTATTGATTACTATTTCGGCTGCTTGATGTAACTTTTCTTGCCAATTTTCTTCTTTTGAGACTAATTTCTTTCTCCATTTTTGTTGCTGATGATTGTGTTGCTTTTGATTGGATTTTAGATATCCTAGCCCAGATTTATCTTCTGTGGATTGTGAGTGTGGACAAATAGGTTCTGAAATACCTTGATGTTGCTTGCCAATTTGTCCTTTTCCTTCATATCCCATCTTCTGCATGATTTCATATCCTTTGCCATATTGTTTTATGGGAATATTGACTTTTGTTGCTGTTGCTATAGTTTTATCTTCATCTTTGTACAACCAACCAAGAATGTCTTTGTCTTTATTTTCTTCTTCAAGAGTTCTAGCACTAACAAAGGTTCCTTTAAACATATGTTTTGATTTTCCTAATGCTTTTGATTGAATATCTGTAGGTTTTCCATATGATTTAGGGGAAAGTGGGAAATTTTGCAAAGAATACTTTCCCATTCCTTCATCATTTAACTTGAGCTTTTCTTCAAAAGTTTCCCATAACTTTGCTTGAATTTCTTTGGTAGGATATATTGATTCTCGGTTATGTGGAACTCTTGTATCTTGTGCAGGTTTCAAATTATTGCAATATTGACTGGAATCTGCAATTATAGTGATTTCCTTTCCTTCATGAGGAAATTTCACACTTTGATGGTATGTCGAAGGAACTGCTTGCATCTTGTGAATCCATGGTCTCCCTAGAAGAATGTTGTAGGAGAGGTTCAAATCTAAAACCTGACACAATGTATCTTTTTCCATAGGTCCTATCCTTATTGGTAGCACCACAGTTCCTTTAGAAGAACGTTCTGCTTCATCATAAGCTTTGATGGTTATTTTATTTTTCAGATCTACTACATTCTCCGAATATCCCAAAGCTTTTATCAAACTTAGAGCACAAATGTTTAATCTAGCTTCTCCATCTATGAGCACAGGTTTGACACGAGTTTTATTTATGGAGACTTCAACATGTAAGGGAGCATTGTGAGGATGTTGTAAGGACGCATCATCATTTTTAGAAAATGATAAGCAATGAGGAGTTATAAGATGTCCTACCATATTTTGGAATTGGTCTACATCCAAATCTTTTGAAGCTGTTGTTTCCACTAAAACTTTCTCCAAAATTTCCTTATGCATAGGTGAAATCTTGAGAAGTTCCAGAATTGAAATTTGAGTTGGTATTAGCTGTAATTGCTCTACTAAATTGTATTGTTGTGGATTGGATGTTGGATCTTTTGCTACACCTGGAAAAGTAACCTTTGCTTTGCTTCTCGTGATAATATTGATTGGTTCAGAAGATGAATTTTTGTTAACAATGATTACATTCACCACATCATCGTAGGTATAAGTGTAATTCACTTTGTTTTTTCCTTTGTCATCTTTTAATTGGGATGATTCGCCTTTGTCATAATTTGGGAGTGGAGTTTTGAAAGCCAAGTGTGATTTGTTTGTTTTATGGCTATCCACTGTGATGGTTCCATTATCGATTAGATCTTGGATAAGGTGTTTCAATCTCTGAGAATCATTTGTTAGGTGTCCTTTATTCCTATGATAGTTGCAAAAATGATTGTCATTCCACCAATTCGGCTTGACTAGTGGTTCATAATTTCTTGCTTCTGGCAAAACAATTAATTTGTTGGCAAGCAAAGTTTTTAGAGTTGATTCCAAAGATTCTCCAATGTTTGTGAATTTCCTTCGAGGATTGGAGAAGGACTTATCTTTATTGTTTTTTTTATTGTTATTGCTTGGGATTTGACTTGATAGATTGAAAATTGGTTGTTGTTGTTTTGTATTACCATTATCGTCATTCTCTTCATTGCTAGCATTCCTATTCTTTGACCAGAACTTGGGTTTGTCATTGTTGTTGTTGTTGATGTTGTTGTTGTTGTTGTTGTATGAGTTATTGTAAAGTTTTAGTTCTCCTTTCTTTACCATTGCATTCTCTATTTTCAGACCATTCTCGATCATTTTGGCAAAAGAGGGAGGACATTGCATTCTTAATCGATAACTTATTTCACTGATAAGATTATCAATGAATATGTCCATTTTTTCTTTATTAGGTACATCTCGGGGATACCTATTAAACATGTGTTTCCATTGTTGTAACAAGATCATAAAGGATTCACCATTCTTTTGTTTAACATTGCAAAGATCTAGTATTGTTATTTCAATCCTTATATTGTAGGAATATTGTGAAATAAACCTATTGACAAGTTCTTCAAAGGATTTGATTCCGGATGGTAATCTTGAAAACCATTCCATTGATTGTCCATTTAAACTCCTAGGAAAAAGACACATAAGGTAAGTTTCATCATGAGAAAATTCCATGCTCATAGTACAAAACTTCCTAATGTGATCTTGAGGATCAGATCTTCCATCGTATTTGTCATAGTTAGGAATCTCGCAATGTTGTGGAAATAGTATCATATTTAGATTTTTATCAAAAGGATATGGGCATATATCTTCTAACGAATATTTCTTGGAGCTTGTCTCATTTTGCATGTCTTGTATTTGTTGTTGAAGAGTTTGTATTTGTTGAGTAATGTTTGATAAGGGATTATCTACATCGTCTCTCCTTGTTTCTTCATGAGTCTTTTTGTCACTACGCTCTTTTCTTTTATCATTCCTTTCTTTCCTTGTTTCTCCGTTACTTTCTTTGTTTATGTCCTTGTTATTTGGATCATCTATATTTTGGGTGTTACTTGTCTCTGCATCTTGTTTCAAGCTTTCCATGTTAAAGTCTTGTGGTAGTTTAGCTCTGGATTTTGCCAACATCAAGAGATATTTTTCTTTTTGTTTTGCCAATAATTTTTCGATTAGCCTATCAAATTTGAAATCTTGCTCTAGGTCTCTAATGGTGTTATTGACTTCTTCTTCGTCAACAACAGTAAATCCAAAAGTGTGGAATACAAGAGTATCTTCTTCCTCCATTTGTTGTTGTTTTCTAAGTTGCTCATGTTGGGCTCTAGTCCAAACTGGTATGTGATTATCTTAAAGTTGTTAAAAGTTCCAAAGGACAGAGCCAATGGGTGATTATTGGTTTAGGAAGATATGATTTATTGATCTTACCACTATTGTTTGTTCGTTGGGATAAAGCATCTCTTTGTTGAAAAGCACGTCTTTTTAGAGTTTCGCCGTCAAATTCTGTACCGCAGCTACGTAAGTAGTGACGAAAATGGTGTAGGAATGTCATATGTTTCAATAAGATCTTGCAATTTATATACAAGAATCTTATTCTTTTCTGAGTAGCTTTATAACTAGGTTTTCTTTTCTTAAGGTGATACTTAAAAGTCATATAAGCATTTGACAATTCACAAGTTTGTTTGATTCCAATGTTAGTGCAATTTTGGTTTTGATTTAACCTAGGTTCAAAATAGGAAAGATATATCCAAGATTAGGAACCTAGTATAGATTTGATCAAGCTTCGTGATAGAGGATTTGATTATCCTGATGAGAAACTTGACAAAGATGTTGATTTTTGCACTTAAGATAGTTGAATCGATAGCTTGTTAAATGTTGATGTTTACAGAACTTTTTGAGTATAACCTGTTGGATTAGCAACCTAGTTGTTTGAGCTAGTTTGAAAAGTATGTGATGGTTTATAGACAAACCTACTTCAAGAATTGTTTTAATATTGATGTTTTGACACTTTGATTTTGGTTTGGTGTTTCAAGTGTTGAAAAGCTTTTGTATTACCCTTTTGATCAAACTTTTTCAGAAATTTTTTGAACTTTTGCTCCCTTGTAGATGATAATTTTCTTCAATTTTTGACCATTTGGAACATGTTACAGACATAGAAGACACAATGTCTAATAAATAAAATGCACAAGCAAGTACAATCCCTATGGCAGGCTGAGACAATAGTTGTTGAATCTCACGTGGAGTTTCCCCCGAGGCTATGCTATTCAAAGCGGATATTTAGATGCTTGACCCCACTGGCTCCACCCTTGGCACTCACTTCTTCGGGCCAGCCAAGCACCAGTTTCCATGAAATCTCCCCATGGCAAACTTTATATCTCTACTAGGAACCGTATGTATGTGAGCCGCTTCAGAGGTCCGACCTCCTGTGCCAACAACTAGAAGGATTTTGGCAACTAGTACAAGTGGTTTTTAATAAAGGCTTCTGGTCATGTGGCCATACATGTGGCACTTTCAGCTCTGTAAATACAGAAGGTTCCCAGCCTAAAGAGGTTATGCTCCATAGGGTTTATAGGGAAACATAGTGTCGTTATGAACTTATCAGCACATGTTGTTTGGGACTTTCGTCACAAACAAAATTTATTTATAGTGAATTGGAAGGACTCAGTATTAGCCCATTTCCACTTTAGGTCGTTCCCCTCTCACTGGCCCCCTCAAGGCAGCTCGGGAAGGCAGGCCCTCTAAAATATTTTAATTGCTTGAAAGTAAAGAAAGCGTAAAAGAGTGGGTTTGGCTTTTTGATCACCCAATTAAGGGGAGAGCATATACCTACCACTTTCAATACACGAAATACAGACATTCTTTTTAACCTTTTCAAAGCAATTTGTTGGCTAAGTCCTATTTGGAGATATTGCTCCAACAAGCATGGTGTTCATTTTAGCCTTTTTAAAAGTCTATGTGCAACTATTTTAGAGAAAATAAAAAAAAATGCAAGTTGCATGCTGTCAATTCATCCTCTTAGTTAAACTAGGTGAATAAGATATGGTATATTACTTCACAAATGAAGACTTTTAATTAACTAGATGAGGAAATGCATAAAATTTGCCTTAAATGCAATCCTGCACACGCATGTTAGTAATTTGAAAAATCTGATTTCTTGGACATTTGGACCTGCAAGAAAATTTTGTTAGTTTTGTAAACAGAAGCACTAACCTAACATATGCGCTATTTTTCTGTTCAAAAGCGCTAAACTACAGATCAAAAGCGCTAACTTAGACTACCAAAGCGCTGCTCTATAGATACAAAAGCGTGATTTCTTTGACATATGCGCTAACCTATGATGCAAATGCGCGAACCTGTGATGTGAATGTACAAAATTTAAGACAAAAGCGCTAACCTACATGACATATGTGCTAACCTATGATGCAAATGCGTAGTTTTTCGAGCAAAAGCGCTAACTTGTATGACATATGCGCTAACCTATGATGCAAATACGCTAACCGATCAAACAAAAGCGCTGGCAGAATTCACACATGCATGAATCTGCATTACAAATGTGTTAATTTAACTTTTTGCAAGATTTGTAAAGGTATATGCGAGGCCCAGTCCCATGGTGGGCGCCAAAATGTGTGAGCTTGAATTTCATCCTCAGAATGCTACCTGCAATCAGTTAGTTTCACAAAATACAATTGGAAATATTATAGGAAATCCAAATTCAACCAATGAAACTGCATGAAATATATATGAAATAAAATACTAATATTACCTTCATGGCTTATGTCTCATTGTGTCCTAACTCCACTATTCCTGGTTGCAGATGGTGTGCTCTCAAATAATGCGTTGTTGGCTTCCAAAATGGCATATGAAAAATGGACTGATAACTTGTAGTTAACTGATGCTATGATATGCAATACTACATGATTATACTATATGATAATGCTATATGATATTTGCTATATGATAATTGCTATTTTCTATTTGCTATTTGCTATTTGCTTCAAAAACTCATAGATGCATAGAATTGACTTGCAAAATGCACTTGCAGTCTCTTGAAGTCTCTCAACCGAAGCTCTTGATTTTATAGAATTTGAGAGGATGAGATGATGTGGCTCAAATCAACGGTCCTGATCAGATCTGCAGATTTGGATGGCTATGAGCAAAGGTGAAGGTTGAGAGAAAGGGGGAAGGAGAAGACAAGTGTCACTCATCTCACCTTGACTGGGTTTCTCACTGAGGGAATCTAGGGATGGTTGGAGGAAATTTAGGCATGAGAGGACAAGTGGACTCAAGTCCTTCCTAAGATGTAGGGGGTGTTGGAGAGAATATAGGAAATGGTTATGAAATATGTGTACGTACACAATTTTCATTAAATTTTGGTAGTTGAGGATAAATGATGAATTAATATTTTAAAAATATTAATTTCCTTAGCCACATGTTTGATGAGTTGGCAAAGGGAAGATGAAGTGGAGATGGAAGGTGAGTTGGATAAGGAGGATTAAATAATTTAAGAATTTTATTTAATATTTGAGACTATAGGATATGAGAATAACTATTAAATATTAGATATTTAATTGCTTGGAGGAGGTAATCAAACATTAGATATTTAATTAACTTGGTTAGAAGGAATAATTAAATATTAGATATTTAATTAATTAGAGGAATAGGATAAATGAATTAATTAATAGAAAGACACAAAAATGAATTAAATAAATTAATCTTTTCAAATTAACTATTTAATAGAAGAATAATTATAAAATAAATATAAAATATTTATTTAATTGCTTATAGCCAATTTTAGGTGTATACAATAACTAACTCTTTTCTGCGTAAATCTCAATGAGTTAGTAACCTACACTTTTATGCGCAAAAGAAGTCAACTTTCTAACCTTGGGTTACAATAAGCGATATAAGTCACTTTTTACAAAAATAATATCAAACCCATTACATTGAAGAAATAATTCATTGTTGATTTTGTCGAGGTGGCCTCCATCTTCATTTTCTTCATTTGATCTCATAATCATCTCACCATCTAAATTCATGTCTACAAGCTCTCGAACATCCTTATCCATCATGAACATAATATTTCTTTGAACAATAAGAAGGCTTATATGACGAGGACATTATCATGTTCATGACATTATTTTTGTGGTCTCCTAGCTCTTGTGTGTCGTTCCACTGCGGTTGGAGAATGTTGGTTGAGGTTCGTGAAATTAGTGTTGCAATCTGCCAGACCCTTGAAGTTCCTTGACTATGGTTCCACAAGCTCTACAACACTTAGATCTTCCCAACAAATATATTTGTCTATTCCTTGCGATCAATGTGAGCCATGAGTCATGCCATTACATTTGTTTGAAATCACTGCAAGTCGTGAGATGAATTTGAGGCATTATGTAAAATGAATAGCACGTCTTGTCTTATGCTTCACATTCTTCATGTATGATGATCATTGTTTTATTTCTGACAACAATCCTCATTTATTTAGTGTTGTGATGAATTTACAAACTCTGTTTCAAAGTTTTCATTTTGCATAGGCATGGAGGATGGCAGCAAATAATTTGACTCTATACCTGCTAATTGCATTCACTTTAAAGTTTCTATCACTTTTTCAATAAGTGCATGTGTGTATCACTGCCATCATTTCATTATATTCTTGGGATGGAATCTCTTCGAGGCACTTTAACAAACAATTCGTATGCTTGGTCTATGTTTCCATATTTCGTCTTTCGCATCCTGTCAAATGGCTCACTTGTTGTGCATATCAACTTGAGCATTTCTAACTATAATATCCGATAGAGATCTGCCTTTAATCATGCTTTGATGGATATCTCTTCACTGCTCAAAAACTCACATTTTGACATGGGCCAGAAAGATGCTGAAAAAGGTTGTGGAATTTTGATGAATGTCTTTTTAGGCTAATTGTATTTGCTTGAACGTCTCTGAGGCCTTTTCAGCAAACCCATTTTGTGCATATCTTGAGATCATCGCATTTCATGAGACCACATTTCTGCGATCAAAGCATGCCATGAGATGATGTTTCTTTGCGTGCCTTATCTATGCTTCCATATTTGAATGTGTTTACTGTTGAAATGGCCAGTTTAATAATCTATGATTAAAACCGATACATTATTCTTTGATGAATGTCCATACCGTTGTTCTACAGATTCCATTTTGTATGGCAAGAAGGATGGCAACATTAACCTGCAATAGGAAGGATGCTAGTGAAGTTTGTGGAATTTGGTTTCATACTCACCACTTGCATTTTCTTAAAAGCTTCGAAATCTTTTTCACCAAAATATTGTATTCTTCATCTATAATCGTTGCATTACATAAGATGATATCTCTTTGAAACATCCTGCCAAACATTTCACACATTGTCTATGATTCCACATTTTGCAATCATATCTATCAGAGCATCTCCAGCTATAATATCTGACACAAATATTCCCATCAACAAGCCTCTGTGGATGTTTATAACCTATTCTAAGCCTCCCATTCTCATGCGGGCACAGGGAATGATGCAGAATTGGGCTTTACACTTGCTAATTGTATTAGTTTGAAATTTATGAAGCCTTTGCATCGTTTCTAATGTATATCATGTAGTCATGACATTATATGAGATGGAATCGATCTGAGGTATTTGTCAACCAGTTCACTTGCCATGTTTATAATTCCACATTTTGTAGCATTCATTGGGCTTCCATATTCGATAGCTCTACAAACACTTCACAGTATTGGCCATGCTTCCATCTCTATAGTTTGTCAAACATGCCATGTCGTGATACGACATTGTTTGAAACATTTGGTCAAACAGTTCAATGCATTGTGATTATGTTCCATGATGCATGCATATCTACCAAAACAACTGCAAACTACATCTTTCATTATTCCTCCATCCGTTATGCTTACTCCATGATGCACATGTCTTTTGTCAAATATTTATCATGCAAATTATGTCAAAGCAGTTCACGTGCCAACGATGCCTTCTTTTTCTACAATTTATATCGATTTGGTTTTCACGGCAGGCAGATTTGAGTACAGGTCAGCCAAGCAGTTACAATGATAACAACCGACGAAAACTCTTCTAATGTTTACACCTTGATGAGTGTCTATGACATTTCAGTGTATATCCTGCGATTATTGCAGTTAGTGTTTAACGTGCAGATTCCATGCTAAGTCTGGTTGGTGTTCATCTTGCAGTCTTTGCTCACTATAATGAGGTATCATATCTTTAAGGCATTCTGTCAAACGATTTGCATGCCACAAATCTTCTCCTTGTTCTGCACACAAGCTTTCCCAAACACCTCATGGTATATTGCATTTTCAATCTGGTTTGAAGCTCCCATTTCGCACAGGCTGGGATGATGGAGTCAAGAACCTAATCAATTACAAACATCTGCAACTACATTCAACACACATTCAAAACCTAGAATTTGAAGCTCTTTCCTTTCTTTTTTTATTCTTTCTCTTTGCTAAAATTTATGGAAGAGGTTAAGAATGCTAAAAAACTAAGCATTTCTAACCTTCTTGACAAAGTAGGGCCTGCAAGGTTAAGAAATGAGGCTAGAAATGATCAATTTTTTAGCATTCCTAACCTTTTTTGTGATAGGTTAGAAATGCTAAAAAACTAAGCATTTCTAACCTTCTTGGCAAAAGGTTAAGAAATGAGGTTAAGAATGCTCAAAAAGTTAGCATTTCTAACCTTCTGCTTCAACGAACTATCCTTTAGACCTTAGAAACCGTTGATCACAGAGAGGAATCAAGGAAGAATGCAACCAATGTTTTTGGACAACTTTTTATCTCAAATGACAAGACATATTAAAATAATTTAAAATATTAAATTATTATTTAAGAAAAAATTTAAATATTTTAAATTTATTGCTTTGGCTGGAGAAAAATGACATAACTTACAAATGGTAGGGAGTTAGGTCCTGAAATTTGAAACAAGCGTCAATGGTAGGGAAATGGGTCCACACAATTATTTACACCTCATGATGAATCCTAGGATGAGATATTTTAATCATTTTGGGGCAACAAACACCAAAAATTGAAAGTTTAAAATATGAAAAAGTATGAACTGGGTTCAAGTGAAAGTTGGCCACGTGATATAAAATTACACTTAGATCCTGACTGTCAACTGATTTCCCTCAATTTGTGATAATTGTCAAAATTCTTTCATTTTTCATATTTTGACTAGTAATGACCTTGAACAACGCGCTCATTACTTACGCATAAACACTCATTGGACCTTTACTCGACACTGAGACTGATTAGAAGTTCAAATTTTAGGTAGGCCAAATATGGGGGAAACATAACGGATATCCGTTTTTGCTCAACATAAATATTATGTTTTAGTAAAATGGGCATAACTTTTGTGTTTCTTATTGAAATTTTAATCTTTTACAGGCCTTGGAAAGGTAATTTAGAGACCTATCAAATGGATAAGTAATTTTATTATATTATAGACCAAAAATTAATTATAATAATTTGAAGTTAATCCTTTATTTTAAAACTTTAAATACTCACAAATTTTGCATACAAAGTCTCTTTTTTTTCGTATCACCTCCTTTAACTATCACTTGTCTATCTATACTTCTATGAATATCTTTTTATCTTTCTCTTCCTTCTCTACTTATCTCACCTTATTTCTCATCCCATCTAGATAAATAAATTCCAAAGTTGCATCCATCTCTACATATGTCTCCCTCTTTCTATTCCTATCTCTCCCTCTCCCACTCCATCCTTGTCACTCTTTATTTCTATATCTCTCTACTAATCTCTCTTCTCTCTATTTATCTCCCTCATCTACTTTATCCTATCTATACATATTTATTACTTGTCTATATCACCTCCTTTCTCTCTTTGTCTTGTCCCCTCTATCTCTATTTCCCTATAGATCTATCTTCATGTATATTTATATCTTATTAGATCTCTAAATCTCACTTATTCACTCCATTTATCTTACTCTCTCTATCATTTTCTATCCATATCTATCTCTATCTCCATCTTCACATCTCTATCTCTTTCACTATCAATCTCTCTTTCTACATATCCCTCTATCTTTATATATATTCCTCTATACATGATTAATCTACCTCTCCCTATCTTCCTCTATCACCCTCTCTAAGTATATTTCCCTTTCTCTACCTTTATCTATTTATTTACTCCCTCTTTATATATCTTTATCTCTCTCCCTCCATCCTTCTCTATAGCCCCTATATATATCTCTATATCTCCCTCTTTCTCTCTCCCTCTCTATCTATCCCTATCTATAATTTATCTATTTCTCTCTTTATCACTCTCTTGCACTATCTATATCTCTCTATCTATCAATATTCATCTTCTTTTGTATATTTGTATCTCTTCCTTTTTGTATCTCACTCTCTTTACCCCTCTCTATCCATTTTTCTCTATCTCTTTATATATTTATCATTGTCTTTGCCTCTCTCTTTCTCTATATCTATCCATCACCCTCTACCTTTATCTTCATTTTCATCTCTAGCTTCCTCTCTCCTTTTCAATCTATAGATATGTTTACCTCTTTCTATCCATCCTTGTCCTTTAGTTTTTCTCCCTCTCTCTTAATAGTCCTTAATATCTATATCTTTATTTATGTATCTATCTATTTTCTAAGTATGTCTATCTCTCTCTATTTCTCCTTCTATCTCTCCCTCTCTTTATCTCTTCATCACTCTTGACCCTTATATCTCTCCTTATTTGAATCTTTATCTTTATAAATATCTATCTCTCCCTCTCTATATATGTATATTATCTACCTCTCTTTATCCCTCTCCTCTCTCTTTATTTGTATCTCCCTGTCTATCTCTATTTTAATCTATGTATAGATATATCTCCATATTGGTAATGGATCTTGATTATCTTTCTAATTTATATGTTTTTGTGTTAGCTATATTTGGATCTTAGTTCTTGACAAGTTGTGTGGAGTATCTTTCCCCTATGAATTTTATTGCTAAGAAGGAAGGGGGAGGGGGGAGATATGGGAGAGTGATAGAGACTATGAGAGGGAGAGATGGGGAGAGAAGTGGAGAGAAACACAGGGAGAGACAAAGAGAAAGAGGGGGTAGGGGGAAGAGTATCAACAAAGGGAGAGGGAAAAAGAGGTTAGAGAAAGAGAGGGTTATTTAGTGAGAGAGAGAGATATATATATGGGGATAATTAGGGTGTAGGAGGAGAGAAGAGCAAGTATCAAGAAAGGAAGAGGAAAAGAGAGGTTAGAGAAAGATAGGGTTATTGGGTGGGAGAAAAAATGAGAGAGAGAGAGAGATAGACGGTGTCCTAAGGGGTCATATGGTGTTCTAACACATGTGTGCCCCCTTAGGACCCCATATGAACCCTGGCAACACCATATGATCCCTCAAGACACCATATGACCCCTCATGACATCATATAACCCCTTTTAATATCCTACTACACAACATGACCCCTTATGACATCATATGAACCCTTATGATAATATGATGTCCTAATGGGTCATATGGTGTCCTAAGGATTCATATGGTGTCCTAAGGGGTCATATGGTTTTTTAACACGTGTAGCCCCTCAAGATCCCATATGACCCCTAACCGCACCATATGACCCCTTAGGACACCATATGACTCCTCACGACACAATATGATCTCTTAGGACCATATGATATCCATATGGTGCCCTAAGGGTTCATATGGTGTTCTAACACATGTGTGGCCTCTTACATATGACCCCTGAAGACAATTTGATGTCCTAATGGGTCATATGTTGTCCTAAAGGGTCATATGGTGTTCTAACATATGTGTGGCTCCTTAGGACCCCTAACAACACCATATGACCCCTTAGGATATTGTATGATCCCTTAGGATACCATATGACCCCTTTTAACATCCTAGTACTCGACATGACCCGTTATGACATCATACAACCCCTTAGAACAATATGATGTCCTAATGGGTCATATGGTGTCCTAAGGGGTCATATGGTGTCTTAACAAGTCATATAGTTTTCTAACATGTGTGTGGCTCCTTAGGAACCCCGATGACCCCTTAGGAACCCCGATGACCCCTAACGACACCATATGACCCCTCACAATACCATATGACTCCTTAGGACCATATGAGGTCCATATGGTGTCCTAAGGGGTCACATGGTTTTCTAACACACTCATGGCCCTTAAGGACCCCATATGACCCCTAACAACATGATCCCTTAGGATACCATATGACCCCTAAGGACAATATGGTGTCCTAAAGGGTCATATGGTGTTCTGACACATGTGTGGCCTCTTAGGACACTATATGACCCTTTAGGACACTATATGACCCCTCAAGACACCATATGACCCCTTTTAACATCCTAATACATGACATGACCCCTTATGACACAATATGACCCCTTAGGACAATATCATGTCCCCTAACACATGTGTGGCCCCTTAAGACCCCATACGACCCTTAACTACATCATATAACCCCTTAGGACACCATATTACCCCTTAGGATCATATGATGTCCATATAGTGTCGTAAGGGGTCAAATGGTGTTCTAACAAATGTGTGGCCCTTTATGACCCCATATAACCCCTAATGATACCATGTGACCCCTTAGGACACCAAATGACCCCTTAGGACAATATAATGTCCTAATGGGTCATATGGTGTTCTAACACATGTGTGACCCCCTTAGGATCCCATATGACTCCTAATGACACCATATTACCCCTTAGGACACCATATGACCCCTTACGACACCATGTGACTCCTTTGAAGATCCTAGTACTTTACATGACCCCTTATGACACTATATGACCCGTTAGGACAATATGATGTCCTAATGGGTCATATGGTATCCTAAGGGGTCACATGGTCTTCTAACACATGTGTGGCCCCTTAGGACCCCATATGACCTCTAACAAGACCATATGATGCCTTAGGACACAATATGACCCCTTAGAACCATATGATGTCCATATGGTCTCCTATGGGGTCATATGGTGTTCTAACACATGCGTGGACCCTTAGGACATCATATGACTCCTTAGGACACCTTATGACCCCTTAGGACAATATGATGTCCTGATAAGTCATATGGTTTCCTAATGGGTCATATGGTGTTCTAGAATATGTGTTGCCCCTTAGGACCCCTATGACCCTTAACGACACCATATGACCCCTTTTAACATCCTAGTACACGACATGATTCCTTATGACACCATGTGACTCCTTAGTATACTATGATGTCCTCATGGATCATATGTTGTCCTAAGAGGTCATATGGTCTTCTAACACATGTGTGGCCCCTTAGGACCCCATATCACCCCTAACAACACTATATGACCCCTTCAGACACCATACAACCTCTGACGATAACATATGACCCCTTAAGACAATATGATGTCCATATGGTGTCCTAAGGGGTCATATGGTGTTCTAACACATGTGTGGCCCCTAAAGGACCCCATATGATGCCTAACGACACCATATGACCCCTTAGGACACCATATGACCCCTTACAACACCATATGACCCCTTAGGACAATATGATGTCCTAATGGGTCATATGGTGTTCTATGGGGTCATATGGTGTTGTAACACGTGTGGCCCCTTAGGACCCCATATGACCCCTAACGACACCATATGACCCCTTAGAACACTATATGACCCCTTAGGTCACATATGACCCCTCAAGACAACATAAGACCCCTTCTAACATCCTATTACATGACATGGCCCGTTATGACACCATATGACCCCTTAGGACAATATGATGTCCCAATAGGTCATATAGTGTTTTAACGGGTTATATTATGTTATAACACATGTGTGGCCCCTTAGGACTCCAAACGACCCATAACAACACCATATGACCCCTTAGAACACCATATAATTCCTAAGGAATCCATATGACCCCTTCAGACCATATGATGTCCATATGGTGTCCTAAGGGGCCATATGGTGTTTTAACACATGTGTGGCCCCTTATGACCCCTAATGACACCATATGACTGCTTAGGACACCATATAACCCCTTAGGACACTATATGACCCCTTAGGATCATATGATGTTCATATGGTGTCCTAAGGGGTCATATTGTGTTCTAACACATGCCTGGCCCCTTATGACCCTATATGACCCCTAATGACACCATATAACCCCTTAGGACACCATATTACCCCTTAGGACAATATGATCTCTTAATGGTCATATGGTGTCCTAAAAGGTAATATAGTATTCTAACACATGTGTACCCCCTTAGGACCCCATGTGACCCCTAATGACACCATATTACCCCTTAGGACACACTTTTACCCCTCAGAACACCATATGACCCCTTAGGATACCATTCTTCCATATTGTGTCCTAAGGGGTCATACATGGTGTTCTAATACATGTGTGGCCCCTTAGGACACCATATGACCCCTTAGGACACCAATATGACACCTTAGGACAATATGATGTTCTAATGGGTCATATGGTGTCCTAAGGGGTCATATGGTGGAAGAGAGGTTAGAGAACGAGAGGTTTTGATAGAGAGAGAGAGAGAGAGAGAGAGAGAGAGAGAGAGAGAGAGAGAGAGAGAGAGAGAGAGAGAGAGAGAGAGAGAGAGAGAGAGATTTGGGGATAATTTGGGGGAGTAGAGAAAGAGAGAGTTGGAGAGATGTTAAAGAGAGAAAATATAATTGGGGGTAGGTGAGAATGAGAGAGAGTTGGGGAAATAAGGGGGTAGGGGAGAGTGGTAGAGGGGCAACTATCAACAGAGGTAAAGAAGGAGAGACGGGGAAAGAAGTGGAGAAAGAGATAGAGAGAGGTAATTATGGGGAGGGGGAGAGGGGGGTGACAGAAGTATCAAGAGAGAGAGCTGGGGGGTTAATTAAGGGAGAGGGGAGAGGGGGAGAATGGAAGAGTGAAGTATCAACAAAGAGCTCAAGGGGGTAAGTGTTGTGAGAGAGAGGGTAATTGGGTGAAGAGAGAATGAGATAGAATTGGGGTAAAGTTAGAGGGGGAGATAGGTGTGAGAGATAGATGGTAATTGGGGAAGATATAATTAGAGATAGTTGGGGGTAATTAGGGGGTTGGAGGAGAGGGGGGGTGGAAAAGTATCAACAAAGGGAGAGAGGGAGAGATGAGGAGAGAGGTTCAAATAGATGTCTAGAGAGAAGGTAATTAGAGGGGGGAGAGGGGGAGAGGGAAGTATCAAAAAAGGGGGAGAGAGAGGGAGGGAGTATCAACAAAGGAAGAGGGGAGAGAGAGGGGGAGAGAACCCCCTAATTACCCTCTCCCTCTATCTCTTTGTTAATACTTCCCTTTCCCCATCCCCCTCCCCCTAATTATCCTCTCTATATCACTCACTTCACCTCTCTCCATATCTCTCCCTCTCTCCTTTTGTTGATACTTACCGCTCTCCCTCTCTTCTTATCCATTAATTATACCCAACTCTCTTTCACATTATTTCTTCCCCTCAATTACCCTCTCTCACACCTCTCTCCTCCTATGCATTTATAGATACTTCCCTCTCCCCCTCTCCCCACATTCTAATTATTCTTTATCTCTCTCTTCACCTCTCTCCCTATCTCTCATCTCTCTTTATTGATACTTTTTCCTCTCCTCCTACCCCCTAATAATCCCAAACTCTCCCTCTCATTCTTTGTTCACCCCAATCACCCCCCTCTCTCTCTTTGCCTACCACATAATTACCTCTAGCTCTCTCTCTCTCTCACACACTCTCTCTCTCTTCCCCCCAATTACCCTCTCCTTCTCACCTCTCCCCCCCTCTCCTTTTGTTGATACTTCCCTATGCCTCTCCTTGTCCCCTCTAAATTTTGTTGCTAGAGATGGGAAGGAAATGCAGAGAGACTAGTCTAGATCTTAGGAAAGAGAGAGTCGGATAGAGGAGGAAGTGATGAAGGGGTAGAAATATAAGTGCAGATCTTAAAAGAAGGAATGAGGTATTCAATGAGAGTTGGAGATATAGGTCTAGAAAGAGATGTATAAATATGGACAAAAGAGAGGGAGGAAGAAACAAATAGGTGGAGTGATAGGTTTAGGAGAGAGAGGTAGAGAAAGGAACAAAGAGAGATAAAATGGTTTATCAAAATTGATTGAACTCAATAAAATTCCTAATTTTTTATTATTAATTACTTATTTAGTGTTTCAATTATTTTGAGATAATTGTTACAAAAATTCATGAAATATGAAATTCATATGAAAAGTCGTGAGCTTTTGATGTTTTAAAAGTGAAGGATGAATTTAAATCAATTATAATTATTTTTTAAAATGAAATATTAAAAAACTACCTATTCCATATCGTAGAGCTCTGAATTACCTTTCCAATGCTTGTAAAAAATCAAAATTTCGACATGAAATGCAAAAGTTATGCACAATTTACTAAAATATGTTTTTTTATTTTTTCAAAACGGATATCTGATTTAAACGGATCAGATATCCGATTTTACAACACATAATTTTTTCCCTCCATTTTTGTTTAGGGAATGCTTTGGATTTGGCTTGGAAATGACAAGCCTAGAAAGTCAACAGGAAAAACGTGTTTTTGAGTATTCTTTGATTTTCCAGACTTCACACTGGTGGCTGACAACTTTTTTTTTAGCCAAAATTGATAAAATGAAAAGGGATTTTTAAGGACGTTCTCAATTTTCCAACTATATAAGGCTTATCTTATTTCAACTTTAATAAATAATTATTATTTATTTTCTAATTGAATTCTGACAAAAGTCCTGATTGATAGACTGATTGAAAAACACTCATAACTTTCAAACGGTATAACATTTTTTGAATCCAGAACATGTGTCACATCCTATGCTTTGTCTAATATAGGGAAAAAAAATTAAAAATTGAATTTCATAAGGTTTTGACTAAGTTAAGGTGGTTAGATGTAGGAGTTTTTGAATTTCTGAAAAGATGTAGTAAAAAATTCATAAATAATTATTTACTTTATAAAAAAATATGTGTCACATCCGGACATGAGTCTAATACTTATATTATAAATCTTATAAAAATATTATGATTTGATTGTGATCAGGGTGGTCAGACAAACGCCTACTTCTTATCTTTTGAACCTGAAATTTTAGTACCACTACATTGAAATTTGAAATTTTCATCAAATAGGAATTTTTTTTTCAAAAAACAACTAGTAGCTTAGAAACTACATTCAATTTTCTATAGATTCTCTTCTTACATATTTTAAAAATAATGTTCATAACTTATTCAAATTTTCATGTCAAGTTGCATAACTCTGATTTTCTGAAATTTCATTGCCACTTAAGGGCCTGTTTTGGCACACCACGATCCTGCACATACCCTTGAATAAACTAAATGTTGCTTTTATAAGAAAAACTATCTTTTTCAATATAGTTTTGGTTTCTCTTAACAAAGTATTAATCAAACTATAGTTTTCTCAACCAGAGTACAATAAAGAATGCATGACAACTGAATTTGTGTTAACCACACTAAGAACTTCAACCTCGTACAAGGATTGAGACCATAATGTTGCGCAATATTCATGTTTGAATAGACAAAGAAAACTGTAAAATCAACCATGGTAAAACCCCATGGGGGCTTCACTTAGTGAACCTAGATTATATCACGTGGCATACTAAAGAATCCCCCTATTTTTAAAAATTATTACCCTAAACGCCTTTTTTGTCACCCCCTCCCAGTACAAAGACCGAATTAAAACCCCCCTATTTTCACCAAATATTGTATTTTTTCATAGCCCGAATTAAAAACCCCCTATTTTCACCAGATAGGCAATATATTGTTTTCAATTTTTAGGATATTAAATCCCCCAATATGAATGCATGTGATATAATATTTCCTAGCCAGTGAAGCCTCCATGTAAAACCCTTAACAATATGCATGATAACCCAACTTGAACTAAGGAAAACAAAACTATTAGAACTTGGATTATTGTAACTAATCGAACTTGGATTATTTTAACTAAACCCACAACACATAATACATAGACCCATAAGGGTTTCAAAACCACAGACAATGCACAACTTAACCAAGAACAAACCTGAACAAGGGTTTTCAAAAATATACTTGAATACACCATACCCTATCAAGAATTTACAAAAACATATAGACAAGTATACGCTGAAACAAGACATTTGAAAATAATGATCCGCTAAACAAAATAGATAAATTGAATATAAATCCCTCTTCACTTAACACAAACACAACAAAAACTAAACCCCCTTTTTTCATTTTCAAAACATAGACCATAACAAATACTTGTTATCATAAACAATTACCGAAAAAACCCTCTTCAGAAACGAGACACAAAAAGATGTGGGTAAAAGAAATGAAACACCTATAAAACCGCTTTCAATTTGAAGAGTTCAAAACCTTGTCATTGCTCGCATGTTCCTTATCCAAACAAAAACCAACCACTGTCAAAATCTTGCCACAACCATCTGCCCTAACTGTTTGAGTTGTGCCCTAGGTCTAGAGCTAAACAAATAATAACTATGCAAAAAGACCTTCAGATATTATGTTGCCTTTTATGACATGTCATTAATTTCTTCAAAAGTTATATCTGTGAGATGCGATATAGTTCCCTCTTTTTATTTCAAATGTCGTATCAATTTCTTTTACCTTGGGCTTTGATAATATGTATAAACCTTCTATGAATAATACTTTTAGAAATAACCAAGACCTCATGTTATGCACATATAAATTGGAATAAACATCTAGGTGATGTGTCTCCTCAATAGCTCACTTTGTCAAATTATATCATATGGTAATGAATTTTTCAAGCCATGTAATTGTACTTTCAAATGATCACAAACTTAAACCTCTTCATCTTGCCACATATGCAAGATGACAAAACATGATGCAATATGCATTGTAATAAATTTCAAAATCTTGTATGCCAAGTCAAGTGACCACAAAGAATCTATAATAAAAGTGGCCATTATAATGAACGAGTATGCTTGAACAGTTATACCAAACCAATGCTACTATGATGAATTGAAAATGCCTCAAATTGAAATACCAAACCAATGCTACTATGATGAATTGCAAATGCCTCAAATTGAAATACCAAACCACAAGATACTGTGATGTGAACAAACCAAGTATACCAAGGGAGATACAATCAAGAGAACCTTATCATCTTATTGTTTTGACATTAATGCCAACACATGCTATAGGGGTCAACAAACTCACCCTTTGGCATTGATGTCAAACCAAAAATATGTATACAATAAGGCCAAATGCCAAAATGAAAAATAAACATGTATATACTAGTTCTTAGCAATATCATTGTATTTCACATGATCTATCCTATTACAATTCACACCATTGTTAGATCACCTTGTAAATCTCAAATACCAAAACAATATTCATAATACCATTATACCATTGTCAAGAATACAACACTACAATACTCATAAACTACTATACAAGTTGTGCTTAACCATAAACGTATCATCGAATTCAACAACAACATCAAAGTCACTGTATTTTGACAATAATTTCACTAGCAAATTAACAAAGTAACCACTGTATCATTTCTCCCCCTTTTGACAACAATGCCAAAGGAGAGATAACAAAAAAAGTTGCAAAAGCGAATGCATGGTGCATAAGAGTACAACATACAATCATGCATCATAATCCACTTGAGAAACCAATAATGCCAATACTACCAACCTCCATGTGAAACAACAGAGCACCACAAAGTAACAGAGCATGAGCATAATATCAAGAGCAAGTACAACACTATACCATCAAAAAACTGTAACCTCGACTGAAAAAATATTGTCCAAAAAACAGATCAACACTCAGGAAGGGGACAACCATAGTAACTCCCCCTAAGTAAGTCACTAAATTGTCAATGAAGAGAAGAGCAGGAGTGAACCCCAATTCTATCTTTGAAACATTCAAACACATCTTTAGGCACTTGGGCTTAGTGAATATATATGCAAGTTGTCCTATTGTAGGCACATACTCCAAAACAACCTCATTAGACAACACTTTTTCTCTCAGAAAATGATATTTAATGGAGATATGCATGGTTCTTGAATGCATAACAGGATTCTTGGAGATATTTATGGCACTTTTATTATCACAATGTATAATTGGCACAGGATGAGTAATGCCAATTTTAATGTCTTTTAGAGTTTGTACCATCCAAAGTACCTAAGCACAACATGAGGCAACTGCTATGTACTCCGCTTCAGTTCTTGAAAGAGAAACTAAATATTGTTTCTTGTTGTACCAGGAAACCAATCTATTTCCCAAGAAAAAATCTCCTCCACTAGGGCTTTTGTTGTCATCCAAACAACCAGCCCAATCTGATTCAGTATATGTTGTCAATGTAAATTCACCTTTTCTAGGATACCACAGCCCATAGTCAATGGCTCCTTTTATGTACTTAAGTATTCTTCTAACTACATTCAAATGATATTATTGTAACAGAGTAAATTTTCTACCTCAAGGATACCTCACTCGAACCGGCACTAAGATGAGCCAAGGGATATCAAACAACAAACTAGGCAAACATTTCTCTTTAGTGGTCTCATCTCAGTTTTGTAGTGTCTCAAGAAAGGTTGGGACATTCATTTGAATTTATTGAAGAACATTTTTGCAGATCTATTTAAGTTTATGTAAGAAAAGTTTGTTTGTACATATGCAGCCTATTTATAAGATTTTTGTATGGATTTTTGGTATGCGGATCTTTGTCTTTGTCATTGATGTCAAAGGGGAAGTGTAGGGTAGTGAAAAATGTAGTATTCATCTCAAGGGGAGTTTCGAGTTTTTAAAGTGTGTGTACATATGTGGTCCTGATTCTGACACTTAGTTACTTTTCACTAAGTGTTGCCATCAATGCCAAAGGGGGAGATTGTTGGCAAGAGACACTGCATAGGTTATCAGGTGATGTCATTGATGGCAATCCAAGTTAGTGTACCGATCCACATTGCATTATTTGATGATACCAAAAGTCAAATTGGATATTTGTACAAGTTCGACAAGCTAAGAATAGAGCATCTGATAGTGTTTAGTATTTTGGTCAGTACATCTTTTTAGGTTAACATTTTGTGTTGCGGATCTAAGGGAAGGTTGATGGATGTCTGGAATACCCTATTATAGAGTTTTTGATGCAAGAGAATCCCTAGTTCTTAGAAATATTGCATCTACCAAAAACATATTCATTCAAGTTTATTTATGTCCAGTTTGGCTTTGTAGTTTCAGCATTTCTTTCTACGTTTTGCCGCATTGGTTCACTGGATGTTGTGGAGCTATATTTTTCTTGTGGACATGTTCATCTACCTTATCCTAAGTCCATGGGATTTTTGGATCTTTTTCTCGTAAGTTATCGCATCCAGAATGTGAGATAGCTTTCTATCTCGAAGCACCAGAACTGCTTGGACCTATATGCTAATAGAGACTCTTACGGATCATTTCAGTAGCTTGTGGAGCTTCATTTCATCGCCTCAAACATTCCTTGGCTTGTAGTCGACCTTCCCTATGGTCCGCACCTCATTCTATGAATATTTTGGAGGGATTCCTTTGGCGGAGGGAAACCTTGTTGTTTTACACATTACACCTTCTTCATCGACAATTGTTTTCTTCTTCGGCCGATACGGAGAACCCTAGAGAAATGAACATATAAATCAATGTAATTGAGCATATAGAGATAACAAGAAACTTTCAAAATATTATTTTGAAGGTAAGGAGATCCAGAGTTGGCTCGCATTCTTGCTTGAGCTTGGATATTGTATTTGAGCATGTTTGTAATCAGGCCAGTGTGCCAAATCTGTGAGCCCGCATGTTGCTAGACAACTTGTATTTTAATTTCATGATATAATCTAGGCCCAATTCATTGCCTCTCTCACATTGTGTTTCTCTTACTACATGGTCCGGATTGTTCTCTTTGAGGACTCTCCTGTCGTGACTGCACTAGAGATGGGCCTAATATTTTAATATTTTATAGATGCTTGCTTGTGATAATTCTTTTGTACATAGTAGTCCAGTTGATTACCCCCACCTTAAGAATATTTTATTTGTTCTAGTAGACCTTAAATGACTTGTTGATCCTCTCCTCTAAAATATTTTGCAATTTTGTAGCCAAGTTTGACTGAGTAGATTCTTATTTTAGAGCCAATCTAGATTGATTTGTTAGGTTTATGGTTGTTATCCAATTTAGCTTGTAGAACACTTTTTATCTCAAAAGGGATGGACATTTCATCCAAACATCTCCAATCCCCCATACCATCATTAGGATTTTCCTTCCTTTGTAGGTAGTTTGATGACTTTGTTAGTTAGATGAGGGGGGGGGGTGAATCAGATAAACTTACAATTCAATATATTCATCAAATTCAACCTCGGTAGCCTTTACTTGATATGCAACTGTGACTGTAAATCATTCAAACTCATAAATAGATACACTTAAAACATCATAACACATTTAACACCAGATTTAACTTGGAAACCCAAATAGGGAAAAACCACTATGGGATTTCGGACCCACTAAGAAAATATACCCTTCTAGAGTATGCTCGGTTAAAAGCCAATCCTGTTATAGATTACATAAACACATTGCTAGATGTGACCCGATTAAGGGATTTCCCTCAGATCTGTTAGAATCTTGCACTTTGTTAGAAGTGACCTTGTCAAAGGATTTCAAACACTCAACTAGAATGTTACCTTGCTAGAGGATTTACAAATAAGACTATTAGGTCCACTCGGTTAAGATATTTCCTGTCACTTATAAAATAAATAACAATAATAAAATATATCTGCAACTTCACATCTGAAATGCTAAAGCAGACTCTATGTGCTCAAAATAATCTTGTCATAAGACTTATCTTGCTCCTTGCTGGGCTTCTCAATCTGTTCTTCAATCAGATCTTCAATCTTCTGTGCTTGGTGATCACTTCTGCAGCATCACTGTTTCTTCTATTTGCCCGCATCCTTTGTTCATCAACAATTCCTTATTTATAAGCAATTCCTAACCGCTTAATCTCCTTGATCACATTTCCCATGATTAATCTTAGGCATCAGATCCTCAAACTTGACTAGGTTCATTGAATCCTTCGATCTGAAAAACGTTTGATCTCGCCCTGGAACTTGTATTCCTTCCTTGGTACTTGTGCTAGGTTATGACCGTTCAATCTGCATTGTAGATCTAACTCTTGTATTTTCATTGTCGTAGATCCTCAACAAAATTTTTGCACGACATACCAATCATCTATACATCTCTAGCTCATTGGCATCCTTCATTTAATAATGTATTTATCCATCCAATGCATTCTGTTACTGCTTGGTTGTTACTCAGTAAATACTGAACTTTACTCGGTAGACAGTCTGGCTTCTTTAACCGATATCGATAACCTTGGTGTTTACCGACTAGCTTCTTGCTCGGTAACATAGAACAATATCAAACCTTTACTCATTCTATTGCATGAAATCTTTTCTCCTTCTTGTTCAATCTTCAAATACTCATATATAAGATATCAAAACAATCAAAACAACAAAATCTCATCACTGTCTAACTCGGTAATAGTTGCCCATTGAATAACTTATTACTCCCCTTCATTCTCACATTCTTTCTGTGTCACTTACCGACATCTTTATACTCATCAAAACATACTCTTTAAGATATGACAACATCATACTGAATCAAAAAAGCAATTGCTTGACATCAATGACAAAATAATATTATTAAGACAATAATCATCCTTTATTAGTTATATCAACAATCTTCAACAATCTTGTCAATATCCTCATACCAACAAACTTAGTGAAATGCCAACAATCTCCCCCTTTGGCATTGATGGCAATACCAACTTTAATGGCAATACCAACTTAATTTATTTCAATTTATTCAGACTGCTATAATACGTCTCCTGTTATCCTTGAGCTGTAAACTTCTCCCCCTGTCATTAGTCATCTCCCTCTTTGACAACAATGCCAAAAGTAAAACTAATGCATGATTACTTCCCCAGTGAAGTAATTTACTTGCTATTAAAACATATACAAATGTAGCTTCTCAGTCTCGATCAGAGCAACTTGTCTTCATTTACTGTTCCCTGCACAACTTTAGGCAACCTCCTAAAGTGTGTAAAACAACATCAACTCATTAAATAGTTATTCTATAGAGTCATAGAATTGATGCTTTCACCGAACTCTGTCAGTGAGTACTAGATAGGGGTAGGACCCCTAACTTACTTCTGAGATACTCAAAAGTGTCCCTCGGCAGTGGCTTTATGAAGATGTCTACTATTTGTTCCTTTAAACTAATATATTCCAGCACAACTTTTTTCTCTTGAACTTCTTCTCAGAGATAATGATACTTGATAGAGATATGCTTTGTCTTAGAGTGCATTATCGGATTCTTTGAAATGTTAATAGCATTAGTATTATCACAGAATATAGTTACTGGCTTAGTAACTTTCTCATTCATACCTTCTAACAGTTGTTTGATCCATGCTATATTGGTACAATTCAATGTTGCAGTGACATATTCAGCTTCAGCTGTTGACTGTGAAATGCATCCTTGTTTCTTGCTAAGCCAACTTACTAGTCTTTCTCCCAAAAAGAAAGCTGCACCGCTTGTGCTTTTCCTATCATCAATGTTTCCTGCCCAATCAGCATCAGTATAGACTGTTAAGTCAAAATCATTCTTCTTTTTATATACTAAGCCATAATCTTCGGTGCCTCTCAAGTATCTAAAAATTCTCTTGATTGTTGTCATATGGGTTTCTTTGGGATCTGCAGAAAATCTTGCAACTATACCTACTACATGTGCTATATCTGGTCTGCTATGAACCACATATTGCAACTTTCCAGTCATAGATTGGTAAAGTGTCTCATCAACAGATGCAGATCCATCATTCTTTGATAGTTTACAATTAGTAGTCATAGGAGTACTTATAGGTTGAGAATCCTCCATTCCAAATTTCTTCAAGATTTCCTTTATATACTTGGATTGAGTAATGAAAATCTCATTTTTCATTTGCAGTATTTGCAAACCTATAAAATATTTTATTTCACCGATTAATAACATCTCAAATTCTTTGTACATTTCATTTCCAAATTTCTTGCATAAAGAGTCATTTCCACAAAAGATAATATCATCAACAAATATGGCTGAAATTAGTATTCCATTATCCTCATCATTCTTCATATACATGTTGTTGTTTTCACTTGTCCTTATAAAACCAATCTTTATTAAGTAAGAGTGCAACCTCTCATACCATGCTCTAGGTGCTTGTTTTAGGCCATATAAAGCTTTGTTCAACTTACATATCTGATCTTTATTCTTATCTTCAATAAATCCTTCAGGCTGTTCAATATATACTTCTTCTTCTAGTATACCATTCAAAAATGTAGATTTAACATCCATTTGATATACCTTAAAATTTTTGTAAGAAGCATATGCCAACAATGTTCTCACTCCTTCAAGTCTTGCCATAGGTGCAAAAGTCTCACCATAGTCTATTCCTTCTTCTTGAGCATAACCTTTGCAAACTAGTCTTGCTTTATTCCTAATGACCTCACCTAAAACATTTAGCTTATTTCTAAAAATCCATTTTGTACCAATTACATTTTTCTCTTTTGGTCTTGGGACCAGTGTCCATGTTTCATTTTTATTGATTTGTTCAATCTCTTCTGTCATAGCATTTACCCAATCTTCATTGCTAAATGCCTCTTTTACTATCCTCAGTTCAAATTCGGATATCAGACATGTGTTCTATCTCAGTTTGTTCCTTGTCATGACTGGATCATCCTTATCTCCTATAATCTGACTTGATGCATGATTTCTTCTGACATTTTTGGCTAATATAGGCTCGGTAGGCTCTGTATGATCTTCTTCATCACTCGGTAACTGAGTTTTTTCTTCATCAGTTTTCTCGGTAAAACTTCTTGGTTGTACATATACAAACTCTTCATAATCTTCTAGTTCTTTAGAATTTCCTTCATCATTTCTTTCTACAAATTCATCAATTTTCACATTTGCACTTTCCACTATTTTGTTAGATGATTTGATTAGACATTTAAATGTTTTACTTCTAGAAGAATAAACAAGAAATGTTCCTTCCTCACTTTTCTGATCAAATTTTCCATTTATGTCATCTTTGTGAACATAACATCTTCTTCCAAATATTTTAAAATAACTTACATTAGGTTTCTTGTCATACGAGATTTCATACAGTGTCTTCAAAGTTTCTTTCTTCAGTTGTACTTACTTTAGGGTGTAAACTGCAGTGCTTATTGCTTCTCTCCAAAATGTTTGAGGTACCCTCTTTTCTATCATAAAGGTTCTGGCACAATCTACAATAGATCTGTTTCTTCTTTTAGCTATTCCATTTTTTTGTGGAGTTCTCGGTGCAGACACTTGTCTCTTTATACCATGCTCAGTGCAAAATAGGTTAAATTCATCAGAAATGAACTCTCCTCCTGTATTAGATCTTAGACATTTCAACTGTCTTCCTGTTTCATTTTCAACTCTTTCCTTATACCATTTGAACATTTGAAAGGCTTCTGATTTCTCTTTTAAAAACATAACTGACATCATCCTTCCTTAAGTAATCATCCACAAATAATATGAAGTATTTATCTCCATAATAACTTTGAACTTTCATAGGACCACAAAGATCAGTGTGCACAAGATCTAAAATTCCTTTAGAAGTATAATACTTGTAAAGCTTGATTTTGTCATCTTACCCATCTAGCATCCTCGGCACATTGCATTCTCAGGTTTTTCCAAGCTCAGTAGACCTCTTACTCGGTGCTTCTTACTTATTTTGATCAAATTATCAAAATTTATATGACAAAAACTTTTATGCCATAACCAGGTATCTTCTATTTTTGCATACAGACAATTGTTTTGAGTTGAGTCAAGATGAAATATATTACCTTTTGTTTGAGTCCCAGTAGCAGCCAACTTTCCATGTTTGTCATGAACTTTGACAATTCCCTTATGAAATTCTATTCAGTATCCTATATTGTTTAGCAGTGCTACACTCAACAAATTGTATTTCAAACCTTCAACCCAATATACATCATCACATTTAGCATTGTCAAGAAGTGTGATAGAACCTTTACCTTTCATCGGACATGGTGCATTATTACCAAATCTTACATAACATCCATCATAGTCTTCTAATTTAACAAACTTGTGTTTATCACTTGTCATGTGATGTGAGCATCCACTATCAATGATCCAAGAATCATTATTATTTATGTGTGATATTAAGGCTTTTTCCTCATACCTTTCTTCATCTGATCCATCTTTGATAGCCACATAAACAACTTCCTTTGTCTCAGTCCCATCAGATTTATCATCGTTGGATTCCTCATCAGCTACTAGGCATGTCTTTCTATCTCTCCTTCTGAAGTCTCGGTGTCCTCTGTATTGGTTGTCTTTCTGTCTGTCATCTCAGTATTCTCTCTTTTCACTAGAATCTTTGTTAGGAGAGTTAGAAGCCATATGTCCAATTTTATCATAGTTAAAACATTTCAAAGGTAACTTTCCTTTATACTTACCTTTACCTCTCGGTAACCTTCTGGCCAATAATGCTTCAAACTCTTCTTGCTTTCTGATTTCCTCATATAGTTTGTGTACTTCTTCCATGTTTTTACGAAATCTCTCACTTGCTCCACTGTAAATTCCTTCAGCATACTTATACATTCTATCATTGTAATCATCAGATTCACCAAGATGAAAAGAATTGAATGCAGATTCAACTTTATTTACCGAAGACCCACTGTTATCAAAATTACTTAACTCAAAAGCATGTAGCTTACCGATAGTAGCATCCAAAGAGACTGGCATGTTTGGTACAAACCTTAATTCATTAATTGCAGAGACTCAAATGGCATAAGCAGGTAGAAGTGTTCTAAGAAACTTACTTGTTACATCCTTTGATTTGATTGACAGTTTCCTTTAACCTTGTACTATATTGGATTATGTTCTCACCTTCATTCATTCTCATGGATTCAAGTTGTCCTCTTAGACTGTCTACTTTTTCTCTTTGAACATGTTCATCACCACCATACAAAGATATAAGCTTATTCCACATAGCTTTGGCATCATTGTAGCCTTCTAGATCATTAAACTCTGAGTCGGTCAATGCTGATGTTATTTCAATCATTGCTTGAATATGTTCTTGCTTTGCCTTTATCTCTTCCATTGTCATCGGGTAGGTGCTAGGTGCAGTGTAATCATTCTCCAGATAATATGTTGCATATTCTCTAATTCCTGATAAGTGCAGCTTCATCCTTTTCTGCCATGTGGAGAAACTTGACTTGTTTAGCTTTGGTCCATCCCTTTTATACATCTTCGGATCTTGCCTCAAGTTTCTTTAAACTTTTCTTCCAGAGTCCAAAGCTCTGATACCAATTGTTAGTTAGATGAGAGGGGGGGGTGAATCAGATAAACTTACAATTCAATATATTCATCAGATTCAACCTCGATAGCCTTTACTTGATATGCAACTATGACTGTAAATCATGCAAACTCATAAACAGATACACTTAAAACATCATAACACATTTAACACCAGATTTAACGTGGAAACCCAAATAGGGAAAAACCACTATGGGATTTCGGACCCACTAAGAAAATATACCCTTCTAGAGTATGCTCGGTTAAAAGCCAATCCTGTTACAGATTACATAAACACATTGCTAGATGTGACCCAGTTAAGGGATTTCCCTCCGATCTATTAGAATCTTGCACTTTGTTAGAAGTGACCTTGTCAAAGGATTTCAAACACTCAACTAGAATGTTACCTTGCTAGAAGATTTACAAATAAGACTGTTAGGTCCACTCGGTTAAGAGATTTCTTGGCACTTACAAAATAAATAACAGTAATAAAATATATCTGCAACTTCACATCTGAAATGCTAAAGTAGACTCTATGTGCTCAAAATAATCTTTTCATAAGACTTATCTTGCTCCTTGCTGGGCTTCTCAATCTGTTCTTCAATCAGATCTTCAATCTTCTGTGCTCGGTGATCACTTCTGCAGCATCACTGTTTCTTCTATTTGCTCACATCCTTTGTTCATCAACAATTCCTTATTTATAAGCAATTCCTAACTGCTTAATCTCCTTGATCACATTTCCCATGATTAATCTTAGCCATCAGATCCTCAAACTTGACTAGATTCATTGAATCCTTCGATCTAAAAAATGTTTGATCTCGCCTTGGAACTTGTATTCCTTCCTTGGTACTTGTGCTAGGTTATGACCGTTCAATCTGCGTTGTAGATCTAACTCTTGTATTTTCATTGTCATAGATCCTCAACAAACTTTTTGCATGACATACCAATCATCTATACATCTCCAACTCATTGGCATCCTTCATTTAATAATGTATTTATCCATCCAATGCATTCTGTTAATGCTCGGTTGTTACTTGGTAAATATTGAACTTTACTCGGTAGACATTCTGCCTTCTTTAACCAATATCGATAACCTTGGTGTTTACCGACTAGCTTCTTGCTCAGTAACACAGAACAATATCAAACCTTTACTCATTCTATTGCATGAAATCTTTTCTCCTTCTTGTTTAGTCTTCAAATACTCATATATAGGATATCAAAACAATTAAAACAACAAAATCTCATCACTGTCTAACTCAGTAATAGTTGCCCATTGAATAACTTATTACTCCCCTTCATTCTCACATTCTTTTTGTGTCACTTACCGACATCTTTATACTCATCAAAACATACTCTTTAAGATATGGCAACATCATACTGAATCAGAAAATCAATTGCTTGACATCAATGACAAAATAATATTATTAAGACAATAATCATCCTTTATCAGTTATATCAACAATCTTCAACAACCTTCTCAATATCCCCATACCAACAAACTTAGTGAAATGCCAACAGACTTAACTTTGCCCCATTGTCTAGATGATGCTAATGTAAGAAACAAGGCTAGGGTTGTTGGCCAATGGTGAGTGATCATTCCACAAATCTATCCAAAAGCAAGTGTGGCAACCATTATTAACCCAAGATAAGTGATTTGCGATCAAGTTCTTGCATTGTTGCATAAAATGTCAGACATTAGAGCCCTAACAAGGATTTGGGTTTGTCAAATGTGATGTGGATGATTATTCCATATATTTCTTTGGGAGTATTTACCACCACCTAACAAAAGGATTATTAAATATTTCCGAACAATTGTTGCCCCTATGACATCATTTTGTTTTTCAATTTTCCTAGTACCAAGGCCTTCATTGTTTTTTCTTTGCAAGTCCTATCCCATCCAATTAAAGGAATACATTTGTTTTTATTCAAACTTTCCTACATAAATTTCTTCAAATTTCCTTTAAAAGATTTTAAAGTAAAATTAATTTTAAAATAAATCATAAAAATTCTGAAACAAATATAAATAAAATTAAATACTAGTATTATATAAATAAAATAAAATCAATATTATAAATATAAAATTCTTAAACAGTAATAAAATAAAATAGAAAAAATAAAACAATTTCTTTTAAAATAGATTAAAATTAAATAAACATTATAAAAAACAGTAAAACTTCTTAAACAACATTGCAAAGAATGCATGATCTTTGCCCGATGGAAGGGTTGGGGGATCCCTTCAGAGCAAATTGCTAACTGGTTGTCTTCTTCTTTCAATAACCAGGTAAAAATCGACTTCCTTCCTGATAATTTCCTTTCTATTGAATGCGGTAATCGGGGTTTGAGAAATAGACTGTTGTATGGGGACATATTAACATACAAGGGTTTCGGTTAGAATGTTGGGAATGGCAACCCCTCTTTCTCCCATCCCGATTAAAATCTTGCATGGTTAATAGAGCAATTTCAATTGATAAATTACCAGTAGAATTGTGAAATAATGATTTCTTAAGAATTATAGGCAATAAAATTGGGAAATTTGTAGAGGTTAAAAAAACATCTCTTTGCTTCTTTAACCAGATTTGTATCGTTAACATGAATATCAACATTAAAACTTTAGAGCCCATTACGCTAAAATATGTTAACTGTAGTATAACCCTAGAATTATCCTTTTATAATGGCCCCATCGAAGAAAATATCCCAAGGAAATTCTCTCCTGAGATGCCTCACCCTGCGTTAGTTCTCAAGGATGTGAGCGTCTCACTCAAATTTTTGGTAGGGGGGGGGTTTTACTATGGAAGGCCTTGAGGCTAAAATTAAACATCATCCCTCTAATCCTTTAGAGAGCCGATGTCCTCAATCCTCTCCTAATTGCTCCCTTGTCAAGATCCCATGTCCCCTTCTCCCCCCATCGCTGGCTATGAGTAGGCCACCTATAGCTGATTCAAAGATCAGTGATCCGGACTTGGAAGAAGGCACGATTAGTGAGCTACCCCCTCAAAAGGATCAGCCAAGACTAGTTAAAAATACATCTTCTGGTTCTCACATCCAACCAAAGATGCTGAGTCCCTTGGGGTCTTCCCCAACAGTTAAAATTACCCCCTCTGCACAATCAGTGGAGGAGGAAAGTTGTTCCCCGTCAATGGGAATGGATTCCAGGCAGGGTCAACCAACCTTTCAAGTCTCAAATGGGGAGGCCATTAAGGAGGCAGAGGAATGCCCTCCACCCCTGAAGATTGATTCTGAAGTGAATGCGGAATCTGAGAATGAATGAGTAGCTAAGGAAATTAACATCATTGCCAATTTTGTAGGGGAAGAAGTAGTCAACGACCTAATGGAACAATTTGTAGATGAGGTTCATGATTCTGAGGAATTGGAAAGACAAAGGGAACTTTGTTAAAAATCTATTGGAAAATGCCAGTCAATTTAGAAACAGAAGAACTCTTTATAACACTGGACAATATGGAAAATGATAATCCAAACACTCTAGGCATTCATATCTCTGAAGAGAGCAAGGTCTCTCTTGACTGCGCCAAGATTTTTAAGAGAAGAGGTAGAAGATCCCTTGTTGAACTAAGAGCTAAGGATGGGGAAGCGAGGGGTCAGCCCAAAATTTTATCTCTTTTTTAATGCAGGGGAGGGGAAGTTCCTCCCCACAGAGCCATGAAAATCATAACATGGAATATTAGCGGTTTGAACGCCCCTAACAAATAGCCCATCTTAAGGCATTGCATCTTTGAATCAAAACTAGACATAATTTTAATCCAATAAACTAAAATGAACTCCTTTGAGATCGCCCTTTTTGAGAAGAAACTAGGCTTTTGAAAGATGAAGCATTCCCCTGCTATGGGGGCCTCAAGAGGCTTAGCAATCATCTGGGACTCTAGATTTATTTTGTTCTCACCATTAGATATTAAGCAAAACTGGATAGGAGGAATAGTAGCAAGCTATAAAAACAAGCTAAGATTTAATTTGATCAATGTTTATGGTCCTATCTAGAATAGGGACAAGGCCTAGGTCTGGCTAGAACTTGAGGCTTTCTTTAGAATTAACTTGAATGAAGTCTATATCATTGGTGGAGACTTCAATGCCATCACTAAGGTAGAAGACAAAAGGGGAGGCAGTATCAAGCTCCCTCCAGTGGCTGTAGACTTCAATCACTGGATCAATAGGAATTCTCTTATGCAAATCCAGACGGCAGAGAATGCCTTTACATGGAACAATAGAAGGATAGGTTTTTGTAACATTGCGGAGAAACTGAATAGGTTCTTTATCCATGCGGGGCTCTCAGAGTTCAATTACACCATGGGAGCAGAGCCTCTTCCTTTATCAGGCTCTGCCCACTTTCCACTTCAACTTAACATATTGTCATATCACTCTCCTAGAAAATGCCCCTTCAAATTTGAAAGCATGTGGTTCGGAGATGATAACATCATAAACCTAATTGAAAAGTGGTGGAGTGGCTCAGTGTTCTCAGGATCGAAAATGTTTATTGTGGCAAACAAGTTAAATCTTATCAAGAGGAAGTTCTTGGAGTGGAATAGGATTAATTTTGGTAATATTTTCGATAAGAAACTCTTAATAGAAAAAGATCTTAAGGATGTTAACACTGAAGTGCTGGAGAAGGGGGTGGATGAACATCTCTTAAAGAAAAATTATTGCTCTCTGAGTATGAAAAGATTCTGTCAAATGAAGAGATCTACTGGAGACAAAAATCAAGGGAGACTTGGTTGAATGATGGGGACTATAGACACCCAAAATTATCCAGTCTAATTAAATAAATATTTTATTTATTTAATTATCTTAGCTTAATTCTTCTATTAATTAAATAAATCTTTATTTATTTAATTAATTCATTTATCCTCTTCTAGCCTTATTTCTCATTTAAATAAATACATTTATTTATTTAAATTATCCTTTTCCTAAATTAAATAAATATCTTATTTATTTAATTGATCCCACTTCTTCTATTAATTAAATAAATTTTTATTTATTTAATTAATTTATTAACTTTTTCTACCCATGACACATGTCATTCATCTCTTAATTCATACACTACCTACCCCTTTCATTATTTTATTATTTCTTTTACCTACCCTCTAATCATAGCCGACCTCATTTTTCACCTCTCAATCTTATCCCTCCATTTCATATAGTGTCTTCTATATAAGAAGATACTTCCTTCATTATCAAACCCTAATCAATCATTCTAACTACTTGATCAATTGACTACTTGGCATATGCGATCCTACTTGCAACCACATTCCGTTCTTTGTTGAGCTCTTGTGCACATAAAATCTGAGAGCAAATATATCAAACAAGATCAATGGAGATAGGAAGAATGGAGATCCAAACCCTACTGGACATGTGATGGTATAATCTTTGTAATTTCATTTGATTTGCATTGTCTTATGTAATCTTCATATGTTATGGTGGATCTTTGTTGTTGTTAGGCTAGGGTTTTGTGGTTGAATTCATTTAGCCTTTCAATATTGTTATTATTGTTATCCATTTTCACCATATACATTTTGGCATGCCCCGTGGGACATGGATTTTTCTTAGATCTGTGTTTTTTGCAGATTTTTCTAACCCTATATTGCTATTTTGTAAAACAATTTGGAGAATAACCTTGTGCAACTAGGGTTTTGGACACAAAATCAAGATCTTGGAGAGATTCGATCATATCTCACAAACGGCTAAGAAATTTTGCACCAAATGTTTTTTGCAGGTTGAAGAAAGTATCAGGAGCTCTCAATCCAAAATTCAAAATTTTTGGAGCACATTTTTGTTTTCTATGAATTTTTTATGATTTTTCATAAAAAATTAATTTTGAGAGCAAATGAGAGCATTTTTTGGATTTTCTTACATTTTTGGAAATCTCTCATAATTATACACAGGATCTTTTCTTTGTGATTTTAATTTTGATGCAAAATATTTCCCTAAAAACCGGATCTTTAAAAATTAGGGTTTTTCCTTATTTTGATCAGATCTCACAAACGGCTTCGAATTTTGACATCAAATTTTTTGTACAAGTTAGGAAAAGTATCAGAAGAATTCATTAAAAATTTCAGATTTTTTGGATCAATTTGTCAATTTATATGAATTTTTTATGATTTTTCATAAAAAATTAATTTTGAGAGAAAATTAGCAAATTTTTCGGATTTTCTTACATTTTTAGAAATATTTTAGAATTATACACAGGATCTGTTCTTTGTGATTTTAAATTTGATGCAAAATTATTCTCAAAAATCAGATCTTTGAAAATTAGGGTTTTGCATTATTTTACTCATATCTCACAAATTGCTTGGATTTGTTGTAGAAATTTTTTTATGCAAGTTTGGAAGACCATCAGAACTCTCCAGTAAAAATTTCAAATTTTTTGGATCGATTTTGCATTTTATATGAATTTTTTATGATTTTTCATAAAAAATTAATTTTTGGAGCAAATTAGCAAATGTTTTGGATTTTCTTACATTTCTGGAAATCTCTTGAAATTTTACAGGTGGTCTTTTTTTATGATGAATCATATCTTTGAATTGGTCAACAAAATGCATTGTTAAAGGCCCCTATTTCACAAAGTCTTTTGGATCTAAAATTTACCTAACTTGTGTGCTTGCAGGAAGGGGTGATTATTTCAAACAATCCAAACTACTAATAAATCTTTGTTGCAGGTCCTTGGCAAGGGTTTTTGGATTTTTATTGTGTGCCTTGTTTTCGTAGACTAGCAAACACTTCAATTGGTGCACTAAAATTGAATCATTGTCTTTTGTGTCTTGAGCAATAGGCTCTTTTTGTTTAATCTTTAGAGGGCCTGTCTTCCCGTGTGGTCATTAGGACTACTAGTGAGAAGAGAATGACCCAAGTGGTAGCGAGGAAAACCCACCTCTTCCGAACCACTATAAACAACTGTATTCATGGTGAAAACTATGGATAACGTGTGCTGATTAGTTCATACCGACACTATGTCTCCCCATAAACCCGTTTGATCAAATTTATTTGATCAGTTGTAGGGCGTAACCCCTACCGGCTGGGAGCCTTCTGTATTTACAGAGCTGAAAGTGCCACATGTATGGCCACACGAGCGGATGCCCTTACTAGCACCTTTTTATTTTAGAAGCCAAAATCCTTCTAGTTGTTGAGGTAGGAGGTCGGACCTCTGGTAGCGGCCCACACACATACGGTTCTTAGTAGAGATACAAAGTTCGCCACGGGGAGTTTTCGTGGGGACTGATACTTGGCTAACCCGAGAAGTGAGTGCCGATGGTGGAGCCAGTGAGGTCAAGCATCTAAGTATCCGCTCTGAATAGCGTAGCCTTGGGGGTAAAACCTCATGTGGGATCAACAACTATTGTCTTGGCCAGCCATAAGAATTGTGCTTGACTTATTTTAAACATTCAAAACATTCAAGACCAAACAACAAAACATTGTGTCTTTTATGTCTTCAAGTGTATGCAAAACATTTTTTACATCAAACAACACACTTTTCTTGGAGTCATTTTGAGTCTAAACACTTGCAAACATTGAGTCCTCATCAACATTGTGTCCTCTTGTCACGAAAAACAGTCAAACATTCAGATTTGGTCACAATCAACAACTTCACAAATTGGAAAAATTTTACAGTCCAGCAAACAAGAGCAATCAGTTTCGAAATTCTTGAGCTTCCTAGGTTGTTTCTCCAGGTTTTCATCTAGCATTCAACTTGTCTTTGGGTCTCACAAAGTCCATCATTGCTTTACATCTTGCATTAAATTTACATTTGTCTAAACTTGAGTCAAAAGGTCACTTGCTTGTCCTCATCATACTTTGTCAACACACTACATACAACAACACTTTGCTAAGTGGTCCCTCATCAAGGTCTATCACCTTTGAGTCTCATTTGGTCTTACTTAGAGTCAAGGTCAACTTACCTCATCAAGAGAAACTATCCTCTCTTTGGAAGTCACACCTACTCTACTACATACATACTTGGTCTTACACTTTGGACATTGCAAGTACACTTCAGATTCATTTACATTCCATCCAACCCTTGGTCTTCCATACTTCTTCCATTTTCATCTAGTCTCACACATCTCGGTCAATACCTAGTTCATGGTTCAAACCCGTCTTCAAAAATCTTGGAAAGAAACTAAAGAGGCTCAAGAGTCCGCAAACATGAGTTCTTATGAGTATGACAATGATATCTTTTTCAATTCTGATCATACTACATTACTTGACATGGATGCCTATAGAAACATTCCAAATGTTGAGAACATGGACACTACAAACAACAATGATACACACAATGATGATATGGACAACTTTTTAGTACATTCAGCAGATGTGGAAGAATCCATTATGGATCCCTGTTTCAATCGATTGGTTGAGGAAATAATGAGGAGGGAAAGACAATACTTCTTACAAGTGATGGCACAAAATGGAGCCAAGATACCTCATGATTTTGACAAATCTCAAATAATGGAAAATCGACCTTTGCAACAACCTCACTCCAACATGGATCAAAGGAGGCCTAATAGTGGAGGCAATAGAGGACCACATATGGTACCTGAATCACCATCATCTTTGTTTCAAAAACCAGAGGTCCCATACACACATGGTCAAGCATATGATACTCACCTTCGCAGACCATTATGGAAGTTTTATGCAGAGAAATATGCTCAATCACATATCAATGCTAAGGATCAACCACCAAAGCAATTGGATATTCAAAGGCATGCTCAAAATTTGGACACAAGGAAACTCCGTGTCAAATTTGGGGGTAACACATTAGAACATGACATGCCTGTAGAGTATGGTAAACATGGACAAATAGATATTTCATTCCTCAACATGAATCTATACCAAGTGGTCCATATATGCAGCATCACTATAGACCTCCTCCATATGAACATGTGTATGATCAATATCATCCATATATGCAACATGCTCCTCCTCCAATTGGTGCCTCAAGCATGGGGTATGGTCCAAGAAGTCGATCTCCACCTAAGAGCAATTTGGAGCAACAAATCAGGGACTTACAAAAGAAAATGGAGGACATAAATATACCGAATCCAACATACACAATGAGAGACATATGTCCTTATCCATTTGACAAGAGCATTCTAATGCCTCCTTTTCCTACACACTTTGTAATGCCTAAATTTGATAAGTATAGAGGAAAAGAGGATCCTAAGGCACACATAAGACAATTTTTCACAGCTTGCATTGAGGTAGCTTCAGAAGAGACATATTTGATGAGATTATTCCCACAAAGCCTAGGTGATCAAGCTATGGAATGGTTCTACCAACTCCCACCTAGTATTAAGTCATGGGGTGATCTAGCAGAGGCATTTATTCAACATTTCTCCTACAACATAGAGACAGACATATCAGTCACTACTTTGTGCAACACCAAGCAAAAAGAGGGAGAGTCTTTTGCATCATTTTTACAAAGATGGAGGAATCTAGCTAGCAAATGCTCTTGTGAAATTCCACAAAAACAAATGGTAGAGATGTTCACCCAAAATGTTAACAAAGAGATTGGTTATGACTTAAGGAAAGCTTGTTTGTCCACCTTCAAGGACGTCATTGAAAAAGGCTTAGCAACAGAGAAGGTCCTAATTGAACAAGGAGTCATTAAGATATTCAAGGAAAACAAAGATGACTTTAAAGAAAAAGACAAGCCAAGATTTTGGAATAAAAACAAGAACACAGTCAATGATGGTGTTATTGATGCCAATACAATGTGACCTAAAATCATTTTTTCTGGATCAAGCTCTACAAACGATCAAGTGAATACTCAAACAAAGTCACAAAAGAAGTACACCCCATTGGGAGAACCACTAGAATCAGTTTTCAAGAAGCTAGTGGCAAACAAGATAATAACAATTCTAGATCTACCTCCATATGAGCCAAAGGTCAGACCAAATTGGTGGAATGATGATGAGTATTGTGAATTTCATAAAAGCAAGGGCCACAAGACAAGAAATTGCCATCGACTGAAGAACATCATACAAGATCTCATTGATAGAGGTGACATTGAGATTGAAGGACACTCATCCAATCAAGAACATGAAATGTTTAAGGAGCCATTCCCAAAGCATGACAAGGGAAAAGCTGCAGCCACATATGACCAAACCAACTATACCAGAGCATCTTATAACTATGATTCAACCATCAATCACATCTCGATGGACAATTATGTCTCTACCATAATCATCAAGGACAAAACCCCTGAGAATTCTACCTAGAGACCCAAGATCGTTCTGAAAGGCGTTGGATCTTCTTCCAAACCTACCTCTGAATGTCATGTTACAACCCACCGAGGTAAATTCACTTTGCAAGGTGCTCCAGCTAAAAACACCGCTTCCTCATCAACCAAACCTAAGTATGACCTTGTAGAACAGTTAGGGAAGACACCCACGCTCATCTCCATACTTGAGCTCTTACACATATCCCCCGCACATAAAGCCATTCTTGACAAAATTTTGAGAGACACTCCTGTTCCTACTGATCTGAACGTGGACCAGTTTCAAGCCATGGTGGGATACCTTTCCATTCCACACTCCCTTACATTCACAGAAGCCGATGACACCTTCGCAAATCAGCCACATAATGCACCTTTACACATTGAAGCCTTCATACACAAACATCGAATAAAACGAGTCCTAATAGATGGAGGAGCAAGTCTGAACATTTGTACATTGAGCACTATTAAACAATTGGGATATTCTGATAAAGTTGTGAATTCTACAAACAAAATTACCATCAAAGCATATGATGATGAAGAGCGTTCATCCAAGGGCACAGTCACCTTACCTCTCAGAGTTGGGCCAGTTACAAAGGATGTGGTTTGTCAAGTCCTAGATCTAGATCTCACATACAACATACTCTTGGGACGTCCATGGATTCATGAGATGAGCGCAGTCCCTTCTACATATCATTGATGTATCAAGTTTCCACACAATGGAGTTGAAGTGACCGTCAAAGCGGATCCAAATCCATTCATATATTGCAACAATCTACAACCTAGATCAGAAATAACAATACCAGTCAATCGAGAAGCTATTCCTTCATCAACATATGTTGATCCAGAATCCTTAAAAGCTTCTACATCAAAGAAAACAGAGCTAAAAGAAAAGTTAAAGATTAAAGACATGGGATGTGGTGAGTATATCTTTCATGTTGATCAACTCCCACTATCTCCTAAGGTATTCAGTCGACAGGAACAACCTACAAACAATTTGCAATGCCAAGGAATTGGGTGTGAACCACCTAGTGTTGTGGCTACTGAGTCTGAATGCAAATCTCCTCCAGTGGTGCAAGCAACTCTTGATATCAATAGTCCTAAGAATGGTTCCAACAAAGAATCTATTGAGCGTATCGCCAGCCCTCTTGAGAACTCACATAGCCTTACCATTTCATCCACTCCTTCCATTTCCACTCCACTTCCAAACTTGGATCAACAAGAATTACAAAAGCCCTTACTCATTGGGGATCAAAAATTAAGCTTTGAAAAGAAAAATCTAAAAGTCAAAAATAAAGAAAAGTCCTTTAGTCCAAATCAAAATCAAATTTAAGGATAAAAATCCTATGAAGGAAAAAGAGAAAGAGTTGATCTCCTCTAATATCAAAATAACTGGGGGCAAAAGTTCTAAAATTTCAAGTAAAAAAGCATACTTGTTGATCCTAAGTCTCCATCATGCTATCCTACTTTCACTTCTTTTCACAATCATAAGCCTTCATCCCTCATCCACTTGTTCCATACATCCATTCTCTTTTGGCGATACATCATGGACCTTTAATGGAGCTTCCTCAAGGGACTTTGTTATCAGGGATGCCAAAACTTCTTTAGGTGACATGCATACGGGCCTGTGTAATCCACACACTAGTAATTCTATCTCAGTTCCTTTATCAAGGAAGACGGTCACTCAAGCTACACATCATTCGCTCAAGGAACAATGCAATTACAATCATAAAGTCAAGCCTCACACATTTGAGGTGGGTGACTTAGTTCTCAGAGAAAACCCCAAAAATCAGCAAGGCAGAGAGAAGAAGGGCAAGTTCGAACCAAATTGGTTTGGTCCTTACATCATTACAACAGCATATGGATCTGGGGCATATCAGCTCTCAACTATAGAAGGTGAACCTTTGGAGGATCCTATCAACAACATGCACCTTTGCAGGTTTTACACATAGCTCTTCAGAGTATCCTAATTCAAAAATACAAAAAAATCAAAAAAATTCAAAAAATACAAAAAAAATTATAAAAAAAAAAATCGTTACTTGGTGAAAACCTGGCAAACAGGCGCCTTGTGACACAAAAAAACATTGAAAAATCGAAAAAAGTAAAGAGAAATAATTTCGTCCAACGGTGAAAACCACTTCGGTGGCACCCTGGGCAAGTACCATGGTGAAAACTGGGTCATCAGCGCCATGTGTAGAGACATTGCTCCTCCCTCCTTCAGGATTCCATTTCATCACTTCACTTTGCACACACTCATGACCAATTCATCCATAATAAACTTACCCATTCCCATCATGGCTTGTTATTGATCTACCCAAGATTGGTTAGCCATTCATAATAAACCTCCCTTTTTACCTCCCTTTCCATCCATAATAAATCAGATCCTATCTGTGGCTAAGGCAAATCCTACGTCTAGTGATGGATGTGGAACTGAGAACATCACATGTTTCGAGGAGTACAGTTTCTTCCAGCTTCCTTCAGTCTATCCACGCACAATCCGCAATAAAGCAACATTTGCATCATAGATCCACAATAAAGTTTCATCTTCTCCACAATAAAGTATCAGTTTCATGGATTCATTCAGTTTTAGATGAGACACAACAGCAACAATGGGCTTCAACAAATCAAATCTTTCAACAGACTCAGACAACATTATGGTTCAGTGCTATCTATCATTTCTGTGAAAGTAAACATTATGACCACAATCAAATAAGACTTATACAAGTGACAAGAGACACTAAATTTGAGGACTATAGTGGATGTTGGTGTCGAGTCTTGGTTTTCTTTTGATTTTATCTTTTGGTGACATGTCTTTTAGCTTTTTCAGGATGTCTCTGACTAGAGATTCTATCTCCAGGATGCCTTTGACTAGAAAGGCGAGGATGGGGTATCGTCACCTATTTGTATTTGCTGTCTGTGGATTGTCTTTTAGTAATGCTATGACTTGTCCAAGGATATGAGGACACTGTGAGTCTAGTGTGAATTGGGACATTCCTTGTTTGTGACTACCTTATCTCCATACAAACAGGTACAATGACTTTCTGGGTCGAACATATGCCTCGATTGTCATAACCTACTTGCCATAATAAAGCTCAATGATGATAACGCACAAGAAGCTCTTTCAATTTCATATCTTCTGTCTTCCATCCTCCTTTCTTGATTGACTTCCATCATCCTTCTCGAGTCCGCATAGCCTGCTATCACATGACTGAGTATAATGACATACCAAAAACATTTGCATTACCACATATAAGCATTTCATACATACATATAGATATCACAACTGCATCACATCCTGCACACAACACCTGTTAGCACAATTTACATTTGCATTATCATATTCATTTGCATTACATACATTCACATTTGCATTAGCGTAACATATAAAACATAAAAGAACAAAAATATTGCATTTCATTATGTATATATTTGCATCCATATCATAAGCATCACATAAGAACATCTCATCACATAGGTACACATGCATATAGCTTCCGCAAAGATGAATCATCTCATATATATATATATATATATATATATATATATAAAGTGTCATGATACAATGATGTCAAAATCATATGGCTACAATCACCCATATGTGTCTACATCATCATACAAAAATGGTACAATACTGATACATAGGGAGCCATCTATGGCTATGATGAATTCCCTCCCTTAAAGCCAATTGGCCTTAACAGAGTCTGAGCCCTAGAAGGACTCACCCCAAGATCATCTCTCCTGGCCCCTGTGTCCTCTGCAGCCACCCCTCGTGTCGCCCTATTCGGACAGAGGAACCCACTGATAACTCCTGCCAACACTATTGGTAGTGCTAATCCTATCCATGTCATGGTATCCCATGTCACGTGTCCCACCCTCATCTCCAGTCCCGGATCCTATAACACTCGTCTAAGGGCATCCCTATCTCTGTCTCGATCGCACGGAATCAACTCCCCATCAATCGGTATCTGCATAATCCTATATACATCCTCCAGGGTGACTGTCATCTCCCCCATCAGCAAATGAAAAGTGCAAGTCTCAAAGTGCCACCTCTTTTCCAGTGCAGTCAGCAATCCCATGTTCGCTCGAAACTCAGGCACATACAGAATATGTCTCAATCCCATAGCCTCAATCGTAGCTCGGTCCTCGGTTGTCAACTTAGGTCGCAACCTCTGAGTCGATGAGAATCTCTCCCGTGACTCCAGCATAGGTAGATACTCCTGCAGTCACACAAATCAATCATCTCAGTCCTAGTGACACTCACTGTTCATCACAAAGTGTTGCTTCTATCCTAGTGGTACTCCCTGTTCATCACAAAGTACTACGTGTTTGGCACTCCCTGTTCATCACAAAGTGCTGCTCACATTTGCACTCACTGTTCATCACAAAGTGTTGCTCATATTTTAGTACTCCCTGTTCATCGCAAAGTACTATATCTTGGTACTCACTATTCATCACAAAGTGCCTTGATCTATCCTATCCTAGGGCCTCTGCTTGAGTGAATCCTCTTGAGTAGTTTCCTAATTGGCAACGTATGTTCTATCACAGAATTGTCAATCCTAGCCCTATTTGTTATCCTAGTATTCCCTAGAGGACCTACTTGAGTGTATCCTCTCAACAGCTTATCCAATCGACAGCGTATGTTCATCACAGAACTGTTGATTTGGCCTAGAAGACATAAACGCGCATTTATTACACTACCTATCATGCATTAATGACAACAATAAATGCATCAAAGTACAAGGAGGTTTTGTGGTACTTACTGGCTCTCCTGCCTCTACTGGCCTCTGGAATCGGCAAACGCGGTCGAATCTATGAACCAATGCCATCACTGCTGACTGTTGCTGCTCTATTCTCTCTCTACACTCTGATCTCTTGGATGTGTGGATGACAATGAGGATGTTTTCCCCTCGTAGTCTATCTTATAGACTGCCCTAGTCTCTTGTGTCAGTCTTCATTATACCGTGACTCTGTCACTTTATCCGGTCTGTCCATTCTAGCCTCTCTTTCTTATCGAGAGATTGTCTGCAATCTTTTCAGACATTTTCATCCAATCTCTCGAGGGGGCATATCATTCCCATCTTGGGGCAACTTTGTATCAGTTCATCTTATCTTCTTTGAAACAACACGACAAGCCTCATTGTCTCAAAGAGGGGCGAAATGTAGACACCCAAAATTGTCCAGTCTAATTAAATAAATATTATTTATTTAATTATCTTAGCTTAATTCTTCTATTAATTAAATAAATCTTTATTTATTTAATTAATTCATTAACCTTTTCTACCCATGACACATGTCATTCATCTCTTAATTCATATACTACTTACCCCTTTCATTATTTTATTATTTCTTTTACCTACTCTCTAATCATAGCCGACCTCCTTTTCACCTCTCAATCTTATCCCTCCATTTCATATAGTGTCTTCTATATAAGGAGATACTTCCTTCATTATCAAACCCTAATCAATCATTCTAACTACTTGATCAATTGACTACTTGGCATATGCGATCCTACTTGCAACCACATTCGGTTCTTTGTTGAGCTCTTGTGCACATAAAATCTGAGAGCAAATATATCAAGCAAGATCAATGGAGATAGGAAGAATGGAGATCCAAACCCTATTGGACATGTGATGGTATAATCTTTGTGATTTCATTTGATTTGCATTGTCTTAGGTAATCTTCATATGTTATGGTGGATCTTTGTTGTTGTTAGGCTAGGGTTTTGTGGTTGAATTCATTTAGCCTTTCAATATTGTTATTATTGTTATCCATTTTCACCATATATAGGGACCACAACACCAAGTTCTTCCACAATAGTACCAAGCAGAGGAGATGGGTTAATTGAATCTCTAGTATAAAGAATTGTCAAGGCTCCATCCTGTCTGAACCGGCCGATATCGCCTTAGAAGTCGTAAGGTTCTTTGATAATATCCTAAACAATACTGATGGCTCCAACCTAAGAGGCCAACTCAATATTATCAGGAATCTTCCAAAACTCATTAATGATGAGAATAATAAATGCCTTCTAAAGAAATTCTCTGAGGAGGTTAAATCCGCCCTTATGAAGATGAATCTAGACAAAGCCCCGGGCCCAGATGGCTTCCCTACAAGATTTTTCCAAAAATGTTGGGTTTTATGGGGACAGAGATCACATAAGCCTTAGAGGGTGTTAGGAACTTAGGGAAGATTCTCAAGGAGATCAACAATACCTTCCTAGCTCTAATCCCCAAAAAAGAGAAACCAGATAGCTTCAATGACTTCAGACCTATAGCCCTATGCAACACCCTGTATAAACTCCTAACCAAAACTCTAGCAGCTAGACTTCAGAATCTTCTCCCTCTCATCATTAGCGAAGAATAAACTAGCTTTGTAGCGGATAGATCAATCTATGATGGGGTAATAATTGCCCAAGAAGCCATCCATTCGATCCAGCTTAATAATGCCCCAAGCATGCTAGTCAAATTGGATATAAGTAAAGCTTATGACAAAGTTGATTGGTGCTTCTTATGTAAATGCTTGAAGGCATTTGGCTTCTCCAAATCTTGGATCAACCTAATTTTCGAATGCATCTCCACCCCTAAATTCTCTATTATGGTTAATGGCACTCTAGAGGATTTCCTTAGTAGCTTGAGAGGGCTTAGGCAAGGTGATCCCATGTCCCCTTTCCTCTTCATCATCATGGCAGAAGCCCTTGGGAGATCCATCTCAAAGGCTAAAGAGGAGGGAGGGATCCAAGGTATTCCCATTACCAGTGGTCTACCCTCCTTTACCCACCAGCAATTTGTTGATGATACGATGTTTTTGGGTCAAGGAAGTACCAGGGAGGCGAGCACCTTCAAAGGCATCCTCAATTCCTATATGTTAGCTTCGGGTCAAGAGCTCAATTTGGAGAAGTCGGGAGTTTTTATGTTCAACATAGACCCTACATTAGGGGAGGAGATCTGTAAAGTCCTTGAGATCAAGCAGGGGTTCCTCCCCTACAAATATCTAGGCATCCCCCTTGATAAGGGAAGGAGATCTTCAAAATTGTGGGACAATTTGGTGGATAAAATCAAATCTAGGATTAACACCTGGAAAGGAAGATGGTTGTCATCTGCAGGCAGGGCAACCTTGGTTAAATTGGTTCTGTCAGCTATGCCCATTTACCTGCTCTCCTGTCAAAATCTATCTTCTAACAAACAGGCTGAACTTAACAAGCATCTCAGAACATTCTTTTGGCAAGGGGCCAATGAAGATAGGAAATTATCACTCCTGTCTTGGGACAAGATATGCAAACCTAAAGAGGAAGGAGGGGCTGGCATTAAAAACCTCTGTGATCAAGGGAGAGCCCTGGGAGCCAAGTTGGTTTGGAGAATGTTCAGAAACCCCCATCTCAAATGGGCAAGGCTATTGCACCATAAGTACCTTAATGGAGGCAACCCTATCCAAATCTTTAGAGAAACCAACCCTCCCAGAGGTTCCCGCTTATGGAATTTCTTGCTGGAATACAAAAGTATTCTTTCAGACAAACTTACTTGTAACCTAGGGTCCAGGGATGAAGCCCTTTTTTGGACTGATTCATGGAGTGGGTATAAGGCTATTGAGAATATTTATGACTTTGGAGCTACCCATATCCTCCTTGAATCGCATGGAGGCTCCCTGTTAAAAAACTATATCTCCCCTTCATTGGAAGGGGTTGGGTAGCAGTGGATCGATAGGGATAATGAGGATATTCTGGCAGGGGATAAAAGTAAACTCGTGGCAATTCTTAGGTCAAGGAACATAGCCTTTGGACATCATAAGGATAAGCTTGTATGGGACGGCTCCTTAAGTGGGGAATACAATTCCAAGTATAGGTACTCTCATATCTCCAAAGCTCAAATAAGACCAAAATCTGAGCTACCCCTGAAACTTTGTTGGGATAGGTACTGCCTACCTAAGGCTGGAGTCTTCTCCTAGCTTGTTATCTAGAACAAGCTCTTAATTGAGGATAAATTTAGGAGAATAGGGTATGAGGGACCTAGTAGATGTCCTCTCTGTGAGGCAGATGAAGAAGACACCAACCATCTCCTCCTCAATTTCCCTTTTGCTCAGCAATGTTGGGTCTGGTTCACTAAGAAATTAGAGTGGTCTGTTGCCTTCCCCCATACCATCTCTGGGATTCTCAAAGCTTGGCCTCTCCTTAGACGAGGCTATCTCTTTGAAGGATTATGGATATCTCTCCCATCTTCCATTATGTGGGAGTTGTGGAAGGAAAGAAGTGGGAGTTGTGGAAGGAAAGAAATGGACATCTCTTCAGAAATGATAAACTTGAGGTTCACAGGGTTATCAACAGAATTGAGTCTACTACCATTAAGCTCATGAACAACCAGATATCATCTGGCATAAAAAAGAATGCCACAATAACCTACTGGGATGAAAAGATGAAAAGATATTGGGGGGCTTATCTTTCCCTCCCTTTGTGGGGGATGGCCCTAAAGAAAGTCTTTGGAAAATAGCTGAATGCAGATGGCTTCCTTGAGGCGAAGGATGGGTTAAGTTAAACTTTGATGGGGCACCCCGTGGCAATCCAGGAATTGCAGGTACAAGATGCTCTGTCCACAACTGGGAAAGCAAAGAAATTGCCAACCTAGCTTCCCATGTAGGCATCAAAACCAACAACTGGGCGGAACTGATGGCCCTGGTGGAAGGGCTGCACCTATGTAGGAAATTAGGAGTTAAAAATCTGGATATTGAAGGGGATTCGACTATTATTGTCAATGCTCTCAGAAAAGGCAGCACGCCCAACTGGAGACTAAACACTTTGCTGTCGAAGGCTATTGATTTATATAGAGGATCTGAAAGGTTCACGGTCAATCATATCTATAGGGAAGGCAACAAAATAGCGGATGAGTTGGCCAACATGGGAGCGGATGGCATCAACCTCTCCTCAGACCCCATCTAAGGCCACTACTCCCAATATGACATCCTGTTATTCTCGCTTAGAGCTCGCTAGCATGTCACTTCCTTCCATCCCTTTAAAATGATCAACATTTAAATTTTAGTCCCTCCTTATTTTCCCCCTCAATAGACCCTATATATATATATATATATATATATATATATATATATATATATACATCCACACTCTAATTCTCACTTATATTGACATACCATCAATTAGGTCTATTTATAGGATCAAGTCTGAATATATTCGCAGATTTATATCTGTGTATTTATACATATATATATTCACCTGGATATATATATTCAAACACATATAGATTTATATATGTATATACATATACACATATATATATATATATACCCATATATACATATATGTAAATATATATATATATACATATAGATCCAGGTGTATTTATAGGATTAACTCTGAATATATATATATATATAGGTTTATTTAAAGGATTAATTATGATTTTTTCGTATATTCATGTATATATATATATATATATATATATATATATATATATATATATATATATATATATATATATATATATATATGCGTAGGACTCATTTACTCTTATTTTTTGAGATTCATGTATAAAACCATTCTCCGTCTAAGCTTCATATAGTATTGTGGTTCTCTCATCCTGATTTACCGACATGGAAAGGATAAGTTTTAAGACTAGTAGGAGGCAATACCATATAGGGATAGGCATAGGTATATAAACTTGCCTGCATATTCCGCTACTCAGAAATATGTAGTCATGGATATATAGGTATTACTATTCATATAGATATTGCTTTCTACTAGGATTAAAATTCACCTAGCTATCCTCTCCACCATTTTCCTAGAGATCATCTAAATTTAGCGAGCCTCAGTAGTCGTATGAAATGTCTCGGGCCAGACATCATACGTCAGCTTCTCCTCCTTGATCAAATCCTCATTGACGGCCCCCTAGTAAAGTCGAGGTGACGTTCCCTCAGTGATTTGAAAGATGAAGTAGCCTCAGCTTGAAGGCTAAAGGCGGTGGTAATTATGGCCATGATCCTCAGAGATCGCATTCCTTGTATCTCACACCCTTCGATCTTCAACTAGCTTAGCTACTCATTATGAAGCATTAAATTGCAAGCTCTATTTAGAATGCCAAGCTGGTCTTCCTGGTCATTTCTAATTTGAGCTGCGATGGATACCCCTCTTAGGCTTCTAGGGCTGAAACGCCAGATGACCTTTGTTGGTGAGATTAAGGAAGATAGAATGAAAGGCATTCTTGCCCAACAGAACCCGTTGATCACAGGTGTTGTGATGAAAACTCTAGGGAATGACTTCATCATGAATGAGGACCGGACTAGAGCGAACCCTGACATTGCAGCAATGTTTCTAGCCATTGCTATGCATTTAGAGAAAGACAGAGATATAGTGGTGAAGCTATGCAAAAAGGTCTTCAAAAAAGACATCCTGGGCGAATTAGAAAGGGTAATGATCAACATAGATGAGGAACTTACGGTTCCTAAACCTCGAGATTATGATATTCTTATTAGAAAGAACAACCCAGTTCCTCGATTCCCCATCGTGATGATAGAGGACCCTGTGGCCTTTGAAGCCTATCGCCCTGTCAGAAGAAAAAACATCCTCTTCCTCTCATTGATTCTACAAGTCAAAAAAAACCCCCGAGATAAATGATTGATTAACTATCTTGAGGCGGAGAATATCACGGTTATCCCGGATAACGTGCCAATCCCTCCCTCCCTTGGAGACCCTCCAACAGCAAAACCAAAGAGCTTCGGCTCCAAGCTTCCTCACAAGAAAGGCAAGAAAGGCTGAGGCTCCTTCGGGATGACAAGCCTCCAGGTTTCTACATGTCGGGTTCTTAATGTTTAGGTTGTTCTTTTTTGGTGGTATGCTTTTTTGTCTTCGATGAACTCCTTTTTATCCCGACCTCCTTTTCAGAAGTTACAGGCTAAAAATACTTTTGGATGTTTATACTTAGCTACGAGATCTATGTTCTAGTGTTTTATAAATATGTTTATGTTATGCTACATCTACTTCTCTGTGAATGATTGGATTCAGTTAATTTCAGGTTTTATAGGCCTTTTATGGCCGTAATATAGATTTATATATACTGAATGTATATAGACATATATCTATATACTCATATTTATATATAGATATATATGTATATATGTTTATATATATACATAAATTTCTGCTCTTCAAGTATTTAAAGATATACAGACGTGTGTGTGTGTGTGTGTGTGTGTGTGTATATATATACTCATTCAAATTCAACTTCTCCTTAACCATCCTCAGTATTAGCTCATATGTGATCTTTAATGCTCGCTAGTTCAATAGGATTTGGATCTTTCTGGAAGTTTTTCATTTTCCTTAAGCATTTCCATTTTTAAACAATTATGGTGGGGTAGGCTCTGTGTTTGAATTTAAATCTATGATGGATGGCAACTCACCCCGTTTCATGATTCAGAATTAGTTCTGGAAGACTGTTTCATGATTGAATATTGAGCTTATCCATAACCCTCTTCGATGGTTTTTTGAGCACTGACCACACGTTATGTTTCTGGAATTTCTTTGTGGCTAACATCTTGAGATTTTGTGATATAACAGGGTGATTATCCTGACAGGTATGATCGGTTGTGAAATTTAGTTTAGCAGTTGGATCTATATTTGTTTTTCTAACATCATGCTAAGAGATGTCACGAGTATTTTGTGTAGCTTAGGTGTTAGGGCCTGCTCCACTTAATTATTTTCGGTATAGAGAGAGCTGTCGCCCACAAGAGAGGGGATCACCCATAGAGAAGGGTAGTCTACTGCTCAAATTAATGCGATGGATTTTCACACACCCTCTTCAAGACCATCTGAGACATGGATCCGATGAGACCTACATCATCCTCATTATTGTAACTTAAATCTTGTATATTTTCTGATCCATTAATAGATCTGGACTAGATCAGAGGTTTTCTTTCCTCCAATCTTTCCTATCAGTGCCCAAACTGAATGGAGGTATAATTGTAATTATTTTTTAAGTAATAAAAATTCTTTGGCTTCATCCTTTTATCGATCAAAAAAAAAAAAAAAACTTCTTAAAAAAATATAAAATAAATTAAATTAAATTAAATATTAGTGTTACTTAAATAAAAACAATTCTTCAAAGAAAAACAAAATCAATATTATAAATAGAAAATTCTTAAACACAATAAAATATAATAGAAAATATATATATATAGTCGATAGGTTTTGTTTATTCTGTCTCCAAAACGGACCATTTGTACAATGTGATAGCGACGTGTTAGTCAATCACAGTTGTTTATTGCAAAATTGACGGCGGTGCAAACTAGATTAGGTGGGTGTCACCAGATTTCTCCCACAAATTTTTAAAATGCTTTTAAATTTCTTTCAACCAACATATAGCTTTTAAATTTCTTTCAACCAACATATAATGCGTTTCGTGGATCCCACGAAACAGCTGGTCTTCTCCTCTTAATTGCACTTGTGCCCACACGTATGTATGTCTCTATGACATTCCACCGCCTACTTAACTAAATTAAGATATTCCGCCTTATAATGCTCTTTCCTCTTATTTAAACGCACAATAAGGGAAGAAATGTACCGTTAGGAGTACAACAGAACTTTTCTCCTAAGTGGGCCCCCCATGTATTCAATTTTATTGGAATTAATTTTTAACTAATTGTTTACTATTTTTTAGTTTTTATATATAAATTAGGAGTGATAAATGAGTTATGTGTCTTTCTTGCTTCCACATTGTGCCTACTCATTGTCTCATCCACGATAGCCTTTTATTTAATAGTAATTATCTTATGAACTAACCTATGTTAGGTCAAAACATATGTCTTCAACTCTTTAATATTTGAAATTTAATAAACAACAAGACAACATGCAGAAATTAAATGTGGAAGAAAACATGTTCGGCTGTATTTGTTTTTTATCATAAATAAAAGAAACAATGGTTTATCCTAGTAGTAGTGCAAGCCTTTATAAATATTCAGAAAGAGCATCAGTTTCTTTCATCACAATGGGATGATGAACATAGACATTATGATCTGATATATCGGGTATGTTGCAGTATGAAACGACAAGTCTGTGAGTGTCGTACTTATCATCCCAGTAGATGGTTAAGGATGTACAAATTAAGAACATTTTTTAAAAACATGTGTCAAAAGCCTCTGATGTTGAAATACAATCGTCAATATCTTCTCCCTTTCCATGATTGATATGTCCTCCCTTTCCATGATTGACCTACAAAAATGATTTTTTTAAAGAGAATATAAGGTTCAAGGATTGTATATAAAGAAACAGTATGAATTGTGAGAGCTGATATCCTTAATTGCTGAAGCATGCAATATAGAAGGTCGAAATTCTTGGTAGAAATTCTTGTAAGCAGTCTGAATATATGAAAGGAAATGCTTTAAAACTATGAAGCAAGGTAATAAAGAAAATAAGCCTGCAATAGAACAATATAACATTTAGATTAGATGACAAACCGAAACAGAAAAGGGTCGGTAGAAAAAGGAATTATTAATATTGTGATTTATACTTGCAAAAGAAAACACAATTAGAGAAACATTTAGCACTTGTGAATTCCTAATTATAAGAAAATGTTTTTAAATGGACCTTCAGATTTAAGATACAACCACAAATATCCTTTACCAGGAAGATACAACCACATATATTCCTTACCATATAATTGGCCAAATCTTCATTCCTGACGATGACATTGTTTGTTTGCATGTATTGATAGATCTTGCCCGGCTATAACTCCTCTTGCCCGGAGGTGGGGGATGGAGAGATGGATCTTTGGGTGAAAAGCCAAATTAGGTGTATTTAAACATTTTTATGATTACTTTGTTTGATGAATTTTCATATCAAATAACCTTAAAAATATTGGGTATTCTGTGATCTTTAGGGATACTATATAATATGATATTACTGCTAGATATATTTAAGATTGGATATAGTTGAAGAAAGGAAAAATAGTATTCTCAATAGATCTGAACCTTGCATCATCCAAAGCAAAAAAATAAATCAAAATGGTTATATCTTACTCGAAGTCCTAAATTTTTCGAAGAGGCTCTAGATTCAAATAGAACTTAATTACTAAGAAACATTGAATTTTGTGCAACCAAAGCTAAGAAGCATTGAAATTATTGCATTCAACATAATTTGCTTCCAGGACCTCCAACTCATGTCCCAAAGTCGAGTATTATTCCTAAGGGCTTTATGTCAATGTTGTATGATAACAATGGTGACAATCTTTCATTGTTTTAAATTTTCTCCATAGCTTTATTTATCTAAATTCAAACTCTTAGTCTAGAATCAGAAATGGTCAAGAAAGATTTCTTAGGCTACTTTATCATTACTATAAATGAGTATCTCTATATCTTGCAAATCATCAATATCATCATAAGGGAAGAATGCTCTCTGTAAAGCTTAACAACAGACTGAAATGTTCAAACATGCTGGCTCAGTGACAGCTCCATTGGGAACTCACCATAAGTAGTTATGGAATCAGCAATAGCTTCAGAAACAAAAACCAAAACATGTGCTCGGAAAATCTTTGGAGATTTAATGGATTTGTTGAAATGGCTTTAGAAACTTTCAATAAAATGCAATTGGCGGGTGTGAAGCCAAAATTCCACAACCTTTGTAAGCATCTTCCATGCCTGTGTGAAAATGGGAGCCTTTGAAACAGGCCATGGACATCCATAAAATGATAAAGGATCAGAGAATTTTGTCACATGTTGTAGTTGCAACTGCCAAAATCCATAACCTTTTCCAGCATCCTTCCTACTTGTGCCAAAATGCCCCGAGCTTTGGAACAGGGGATACATATCCATTGATCAAAACGTAATGGTTGGGGAATTTTATTTAGTTATTATTGTTAGAGATGCTTTGGTAGACATGTATGCAAAATGTGCAAGCATAGAAAAGGCATGTAAATTGTTTGATAAAATGCCCCAACGAGATGCTATCTCATTGAATGCAATGATTGTAGGATATGCTCAAAATGGGTATGTCAAGGATGCTCTCAAAAATATTTGAATTAATGAAGCACTCTGAAACATATCAATTGCTTGTATTTTATGTGTATGCAGACATGGATATTTAGTGGATGAAGGTTGTACATTAATCACGAGTGACCATTACTGAATTGCACCTGCAATTGATCATTATGTATTGATAGCTTGGCAAGTAGTGTTTAGGAATTGTAATCCATTTGTTCAGTCCTGCAACCCTTTTCTATGCATTATTGAGTGATGCGTGGGACTCCTCTATATATAATATCCTCAAAAGAAGGTAATATGTTGATGTCTGTATTTGCTATTGCTAAATGTGTTGACAAGAATATAGTGAATTCCATACTTTGGCGTGAAGGCAACTAATGCTGGTGCAATATCTGTTGTTAATGACTTCTGCTCTATGCTACATGATGAAACCAAAGTATACTAAGCTTTAGGAGCTCTAGTATTTTAGAACACACACTCACAGGAAACTAAGTAAGTTTCATAAGAGAATAAAAATTATTTTTACCGAAAATTGATCTATTATGACACCTTTACCGGTTGGGAAAACCATCTATATCTGCAAACGTTTCATGGAGGTGAATAAAGAAATTCCACACAATAATTTCTTAGGACAACAGATTAGTAGCTCCTATGTTGACGTGGAAAGTTCAGTTCAAGTAAAAAGATGTAGATATCATCTGTTTCATTTTTGACAATACTGTTTTCATCTTCAGACGTTTGGTGGAGGTGAATAGAGAAATTCCACATAGTAACTTATTCGAACCCATGGACATTCATATAAACTCAATTACACATTTAGATAGGCGATGAGGTATTGCTCAATTTCATTTGTTCACTTGCCAGGTTGTAATAAACATCATATTGTCTTGTTAATGGTGTCCTGAAGATTGTATACCATAAGCATTTGGTAGGTATTAAGCAAAGCTATGCATAGGGCTTAAGATACATAAAATAATTAGAAGCAAATTATGGTCAAACTAACTGTTATATAAAGTAGAATCCAGGCAAATTCTGGTCAAACTGACTATTATATAAAGTAAAAGGAAAAACATAAAACAACAAAATGGAAAAGACCTATTTAATGCCTATGCCAATAACTCTACAAACCGAGGGAAAATCTTTTATATGTTCTATGTAAATGAAGAGAATATGAAGACTACAACAAGTTCTATATAGCATATGCAATCTTGATGGAAACCCATTTGTGAGACTTGTCATTAAGATCAGTGGTTTAAAATATTTGGTGAAAAGGCTTTAAAAACTTTCAAGCCAATGCAATTGGCAGGTTTAAGGTCAAATTATACAACCTTTGCCAACATCCTCCCGGTCTGTGTCAAAATGGATTCTTTGAAAACGGGGTATGTACATCCATCAAAGCATAGATAAATCATTGCAATATTCCTGAATAAAAAATGTGTTTTCATGGCTAGCAATAGTTGTAGGATATGAAAAAAAGGATTTGTTCAAAAAGCTTCAACAACTTTCAAGCAATTGTATTGGCAGGTGCAAAGCCATATTCAACAACCTTTGGTAGCCCTCCCTGGTTGTGATAAAATAGGAGATTTGGAACACGATATGGACATCCATCAATGTATAATAAAGGTGGATATTTTTCAAATGTTATGGTTGGAAATGCTCTGGTAGATATGTAGTCAAAATGTGGAAGCACAAACAAGGCAGGGGAACTGTTTGACAAAATGCGTCAAAGAGATGTTGGCTCATAGAATGCAATGAACACAAGATTTGCAGAAAATGGATGTGTTGAAAAGGCTTTAGAAAATTTCAAACAAATGCAATCGGCAGGTATAAAGCCAATTTTTTTTTGCCCGTGTCCTCGTTGGCTGTGCCAAAATGGAGCTTTGGAATAGGGTATGAATATACATCAAAGCATAATGATAGGGTGATTTTGGTCAGATATTACAGTTAAAAATGCTCTGGTAGACACACATGCAAAAAGTAAAATCATAGACAACGCACCTGAATTGTTTGAAATCCATGCAGAAGCGGTCAGGTGTGTGAGGTTCCAGTAGTGAGAAGATTGATGAAATAATAAAACTAAAAACATACCTGGATGTAGTTGGATGATCCTCTTGAACAACTTTGTCATGCATATTTTATATAAACATGGTTAAACAGAGTTGCACTATAAATCAGAACGCAATAAAATTCGTCGGTTGCATTATTTTTATAGCCTCTGTGACTTACAATATGAGAAAATAGGTACCTGAAAAGAAGCACTGGATAAACAAAAGAGAAAGGACCGACCTACATAAGATTCCCAATGCCATTTGACATAGGCAAACTTAGCAATATTAAAAGAAAACCTGCCCTCCCTAAATAGAATGCCAGCAATACACCTCCAGATATTTATATTATACTTTTAATCAAAAATAATAATTTATAAATTAATATATTAAATAGATTTATGAAATTTTTAATAATTATTATACTAGTATATTTATATTCTAAATATATATATATGTTAAATTTAAATAATATTATGAGATATTAAAATAATTAATAAATGATTGAAATAGAATAATAAAAAAAATTGTTTTTTAAGAAACTTTATGAATGTTGTATTTTAGAATTATTACTTAAAAAGATAATTATTAATTCAAAATAAAAATTTATTAATTATATGTTTAAAATTTATAATGTAAGTTAGTTTTATGTTAAAAGATAAGTGCGAGTTAAAATTATTTCAAGAATTATTTTTAAAATAAGTAAATTCAATCATGAGTTTCCTTTAATTGACATGGGTAATATAAATTAACTTTTGGAACTACCCCTTTTTTTTTAATATTAAGATATATTTTATTTTAAAATTATATGTATAAAAATTAATTATATAAAACCAATTTTAAAAAAATTTTACTTATATCATTTTTATATGATATTAGAAAATTATTATTATCATTTATTATTTATATATATTATTATTTTATATAATATTTTGTTTAATATAAAATATATTTTTAGTAGCTATTTTTAACAATTATTTTATGTATTTTTTCTTAGATAAAATTAAATTCAAAATGGCATGACATGTTTTCTCAAAAAAATTGGTCCCATTTTCTCCCATTTGACGCTTTTGTTTTTTTTTTAAATATTTTTTTAATAGTCCAAAATCTATTAAAAGTAGTTTTAATTTAAGCTAAATGTTTTTTAGGGGACAAGTTACCTTTTTTTATTTGAATCTTAGAAATTAGCTTGTTGAATCTAAATTTTTAAAGAAAAATAATAATTAAAAAATATATACTATTTTATTCATAAAATTATTATTTTTAAATACAATATATTATTTATTATTATTATATATAATATTTTAAGTTAACATTTTATCAATTATTAATTTTTCTAACTATTATTATATTATAAAATTATATATCTACATTAATCATATTATATTTTCAATGTTGATGTATATTATCAAATTTTTCATCAATATTTCAAATCATGTTCCATGAACCATTATCAAGATGAATAAACTTGAAAAGAGAAATAATGTTCCATTGAAAAATTTAGCTTACACATTTAAATCTAGAAGCTATCAAACAATTTATCACATACTCTAAAAAATTGAAACATTTAACATTTAATTTTTACTTTTGATATCCTATCGACCTTGAACCTCCTCTAGATACAAGGTGCTAGTTATAATTCTTTAGGGAATGTCCCCGCAGTGCAACGACAAGTTGCCAAACCGTCTCCTTCGCCTGGTGTGTTTGCAGGTGGTCCATGGTGTGTTGGACGGTGTATGTTGTACGCTGATTGCGCTAGTGTTAATCCCTAGGCTTTTGGCAGCTTCAGGACCCCAATGACTGATGGTGACTGGTCGCCGAGTCAACCGATAGATTACCGAATGGAGATATAAGGACCCCATGGAGAGATAAGGTGAGGGAGGTATGAGGAGTTAGTATTGGATGGAGAGATAAGGCGAACTAGTGATAAGGAGTATGAATCGAGAGATAAGGTGTGCATGAGAACAAAAAAATATAGGTGTTACATCATTTTGTATTAAAGCTAAATAAATAAATAATACACATACAATGAGATAATTTTTAAATAATTTTTAAATTTTTAAACAAATGTAAAATTAAATATTAGTATTATGTAAATAAAAATATTTGTGTAAATAAAAATAAAATCAATATTATTAATTAAAAATTCTTGAACACAATTAAATATAATAGAAAAAATAAAATAAATAATATATATAATAAATAGTTCTTTAATAATTTTAATTTTAAAGCTAAATAAAACATTTCTTAAATCAGATAAAAACTAATTGAGAAATAATATACATATAATAAAATATTTTTTAAATAATTCTTTAAGTAAAACTAAAATTAATTCTAAAATTAATTTTTACCACTACTTAACAAAAAGAATATTAAATATTTCCCAAACAATATTTGAACTTTCCTACATAAATTCTTTAAAAGATTTTAAGGTGAAACTAATTTTAAAATAGATAAAAAATAAATAATAAAAATTCTTAAACAAATGTAAATTAAATATTAGTATTATGTAAATAAATATAACTCTTCAAATAAAATAAAATAAATATTATAAATAAAAACTTCTTAAATAGTAATAAAATAAAATAATTTTTTAAAATAATTTGTTTTATATATATATATATAATTTAAAAATTATAAAATTAAATATTAGTATTATGTAAATAAAAATAAAATCAATATTATTAATTAAAAATTCTTGAACACAATTAAATATAATAGAAAAAATAAAACAAATAATAATATTGATTTTATTTTATTTGAAGAGTTATATTTATTTTATTTGAAGAGTTATATTTATTTTATTACTATTTAAGAATTTTTTATTTATAATATTGATTTTATTTTATTTGAAGAGTTATATTTATTTACATAATACTAATATTTAATTTATATTTGTTTAAGAATTTTTATTATTTATTCTTTATCTATTTTAAAATTAGTTTCACCTTAAAATCTTTTAAAGAATTTATGTAGGAAAGTTCAAATATTGTTTGGGAAATATTTAATATTCTTTTTGTTAAGTAGTGGTAAAAATTAATTTTAGTTTTACTTAAAGAATTATTCAAAAAATATTTTATTATATGTATATTAGTTTTCAATTAGTTTTTATCTGATTTAAGAAATGTTTTATTTAGCTTTAAAATTAAAATTATTAAAGAACTATTTATTATATATATTATTTGTTTTATTTTTTCTATTATATTTAATTGTGTTCAAGAATTTTTAATTAATAATATTGATTTTATTTTTATTTACACAAATATTTTTATTTACATAATACTAATATTTAATTTTATAATTTTTAAATTATATATATATAAAACAAATATAAAGTAAAATAAATAAAATGAAATATTAGTATTATGTAAATAAAAATAATTTTTTAAATAGAAACAAAATCAATATTATAAATAAAAAATTCTTAAACACGGTAAAATAAAATAAAGAAAATAAATTAAATATATATATATATATATATATATATATATATATATATATATATATATATATATATATATATATATATATAAGCTAAATAAATAAATAATACACATACAATAAAATAATTCTTTAAATAGAAACAAAATTAGTATTATAAATAAAAAATTCTTAAACACATAATAAAGCTAAATAAATAAATAATACACATACAATAAATAACTCTTTAAATAGAAACAAAATCAATATTATAAATAAAAAATTCTTAAACATAATAAAATAAAATAAATAAATAGTACACATATAATATAATAATTCTTTAAGTAAAAATAAAATTAATTCTAAAATTAGTGTGTAGGAGGCTAAAATAATGGAAAAATAATTTATTTAAGGAGGACGATATGTATGTCCGACAGTGCTCAGTTAAGGATATTTGGAGAAGAAATATTTTGGGAAGGAAATAATACAAGAGAAAAAGAAAGTGCAAGAGCGATCAAGCTTGCTGGAAACAATGGAGGGAAAATTTATTTATGGAGGAGGAGGGGGTTTTTCTGAGTTGCCTCGGCACATACAGAAATGTATATTTGAAAAGCTTCCATTGCAATCAATCTGCTGCTCTCGCCTTGTTTGCAAAGAATGGAATTTTATTTTGTCCTCTCGCAGTTTTCTGAAATCATTGCCCAAACACAATCCGTGGCTACTTCTCTGCGCTCAAAACATGGAGTACTGTATGGCCTACTGTTTTTCCACACACAAATGGAGGAAGATCTCTCTCCCTTTCCTCCCATCTCTCGTTAGAGAAAATATCAGTGTTTACAAGTTTTCAACTGCGGAGTTAGGGCTGCTTTTACTTGAAACCCCAAATTTATATGTTTGCAATCCGCTTAACAAAGTTTATGCAGAGATAGAAATTAATGTGATTGGGACAGTAATCGGAATTGTACAAGAAGAAAACCGTGATGGGCACTATTTGGTAACCAAGTTCGAATCCTATGATTATGATTTTTTTAGCATCCGAGTCTATCATTATTTTCAAAATTCGTGGAGGGTTAAGTTTGAGTTTAGAGAGGTTAGATACTTTGAAATATATCCATATTCAATGGTTGCTTGCAATGGAGTTCTTTTCTTTGCAGCGCTGCCTTTAACCATTGTGGGGTACAACATTCAAGATGATTTTATTAGGCCTGTGAGAATAGCTCGACTGCCCCGCCACATTCTTGATGATAACCTGTATACATTATTAATGGGTGCATATGGGTTGTCCGTTCTACTGGTCCTGGTGAATATGTCGGATCCCTTCAAGGGTATGATTGTCTTGGAGCTGTTTCAAGATGAAAAAGATGAGTTGTTTTGGCAGTGGAGAGAGTTTGCAATAATGTCACCAACCTCAATCTCTATCCTTCACTACTTTGAGGAAGGTTACGGGAACTGTGTCTTGGTGGGAGAGTATTTGTGTTTTATCAGGCAAAGAGGTAAATTTGTACAAGGAGTTGCATATAATTTGAAGGAAGGGTTTTGGCAATGCCTTCCTCAATGTGCAAATATAGAGTATTCTATGGTTTTGTCATTTCAACCTAAACTTTGGTGAAAGGATGGCAGTCGAGCTTCTGCACCCTCCTCACAAATTGATCGAACTTTGATAAACATGAGATCATCACATGGCATTGTTTCTGCTACACAGGTACTTGTCTGAATTGCTTATAATCTTCTGGTAAGTAAGCTGGCATATGGACTTCTCAAAATCTTCAATCAACCCACCTATTGTTTAGAATTTTCTTAGTTGTAGCTATCCTTCTTATTGTGTTGTGTTGTATTAAGAAAGCAAGGAGGATTGTTTTAGGAATATCCTTATTACTGGTTTTGCTATGCCCAGGCTGTGTAATTTATTTCTTGATGTAACTTCATTATTCTAGATAATAGGCTTCGAATAAAATCCAGGACTTACCTATGGTTGGAATAAAAGCCAGGACCTACCTAGGTCATGCTATTACAATTGTTGTTATTCTATGGATACTTAAGTAATCAGTTTATCTATCTTTCATTATTCAGAAGTATTAAGAAAGCAAGAAATATTACATGGAGTATTCCTTGTTACTGATTTTACTCTTTTTCATTACTATGAGTGTTTATAGGAGTCCTCGCTTTGCTCTATACATCATAACTATGACAAAAAGAGACAAGAACCAAAATCAAAATGGCTTTGCAACCCAACATACCATTTCACCTATGACTCATGGGGAACATCACAACTATAGGAGCAACAAGACATCATTTAGTGTGTGTTAATGAGACATCATTTAGTGTGTTAATGAGTCGTGCATGTAATTCTTTTGGATTTTATAGTTATTACTAAATATATCTTATAGTATTGTGAACCATTGTGTCATTATAATGGTTTCTAAGATGTGTGTCATTATTTTATTTCTGTTACATTGATATTTAATTACTATTTCTTCTTCTACATATATTTATCAGAATTATTTCTTCTTGAATATAATTTACATTAATATTAAAAGGGAATTGCCTATCGGCAAATTATTTTATTTTATTTTCAATTTAAGTTATATTTATATTATACTTTTAATAAAAAATAACAATTTATAAATTAATATATTAAATAGATTTATGAAATTTATAATAATTATTATACTAGTATATTTATATTCTAAAAAAATATATATGTTAAATTTAAATAATATTATGAGATATTAAAATAATTAATAAATGATTGAAATAGAATAATAAAAAAAATTGTTTTTTAAGAAACTTTATGAATGTTGTATTTTAGAATTATTAATTAAAAAGATAATTATTAATTCAAAATCAAAATTTATTAATTATATGTTTAAAATTTATAATGTAAGTTAGTTTTATGTTAAAAGATAAGTGTCAGTTAAAATTATTTCAAGAATTATTTTAAAAATAAGTAAATTTCAATCATGAGTTTCCTTTAATTGACATGGGTAAAATAAATTAACTTTTGGAACTACCCTTTTTTTAAATATTAAGATATATTTTATTTTAAAATTATATGTATAAAAATTAATTATATTAAACCAATTTTTTAAAAAATTTAATTAAATCATTTTTATATGATATTAGAAAATTATTATTATGATTTATTATATATATATATATATATATATATATTAAAATTTTATATAATATTTTGTTTAAACATAAAATATATTTTTAGTAGCTATTTTTAACAATTATTTTATGTATGTTTTCTTAGATAAAATTAAATTCAAAATGGCATGACATGTTTTCTCAAAAAAATTGGTCCCATTTTCTCTCATTCGACGCTCTTGTTTTTTTTAAAAATATTTTTTTAGCAAGTGGGTATTTTAATAGTCCAAAATCTATCAAAAGTAGTTTTAATTTAAGCTTAATGTTTTAAAGGGGACAAGTTACCTTTTTTTATTTGAATCTTAGAAATTAGCTTGTTAATCTAAATTTTTAAAGAAAAATAATATTTAAAAAATATATATTTTTTTATTCATAAAATTATTATTTTTAAATACAATATATTATTTATTATTATTATATATAATATTTTAATTTAACATTTTATTAATTATTAATTTTTCTAACTATTATTATATTATAAAATTATATATGTACATTAATCATATTATATTTTCAATGTTGATGTATATTATCATTTTTTTCATGGACATTTCAAATCATGTTCCATGAATCATTATAAGATGAATAAACTTGAAAAAAGAAATAATGTTCCTTTGAAAAATTTAGCTTACACATTTAAATCTAGAAGCTATTAAATGAACCTCCTCTAGATACAAATACAAGGTGCTAGTTATAATTCTTTAGGGGATGTCCCCGCAGTGCAACGTGCTAGTTATAATTCTTTAGGGGATGTCCCCATAGTGCAATGACAAGTTGCCAAACCATCTCCTTCGCTTGGTGTGTTGGACGGTGTATGTTGTACGTTGATTGCGCTAGTGTTAATATCTAGGCTTTTGGTAGCTTCAGGCCCCCCTCGATGGTTCACACGCCCTCGTACACAGCACAAGCCCAATGGCTGATGGTGACTGGTCGCTGAGTCAACCGATAGATTAGCGGAAGGAGATACAAGGAAGGACCGCATGGAGAGATAAGGTGAGGGAAGTATGAGGAGTTAGTATTGAAAGGTGAACTAGCAGAGTGATAAAGTATGAATGGAGAGATAAGGTGTGCATGGAGTGATAATAATTTATTTTTAAAAAATTGTTTTTTAATAATTTTAATTTAGAGTTAAATAAAATAAATTTTAAATAGGATAAAAGCTAAATAAATAAATAATATACATACAATGAGATAATTTTTAAATAATTCTTAAATTTTTAAATAAATATAAAATTAAATATTAGTATTATGTAAATAAAAATAATTCTTTAAATAGAAATAAAATCAATATTAAAAATTAAAAATAAAAAATTAAAAATTCTTGAACACAATTAAATATAATAGAAAAATAAAATAAATAATATATATAATAAAATAATTCTTTAATAATTTTAATTTTAAAGCTAAATAAAATAATTCTTAAATAGGAATAAAAACTAACTAAATAAATAATATACATATAATAAAATAATTTTAAATAATTCTTTAAATAAAAATAAAATTAATTCTACAATTAATTTTTACCGCCACCTAACAAAAAGAATATTAAATATTTCCCAAACAATATTTGCCCCTATTTTATTTTACAATTTTCCTAGTACCAAGGCCTTCATTGTTTTTTCTTTGCAAGTCCTATCCTAGTCAATTAGAGGAATACATTTGTGTTTGTTGGAACTTTTCTACATAATATTTTTCAAATTTTCTTTAAAATATTTTAAAGTGAAACAAATTTAAAAATAGATAAAAATAAATAATAAAAATTCTGAAACAAATATAAATTAAAATAAATAAAATTAAATACTAACATATACACCTTAAATTTTAATTTAATTTATATAAAATACGCTGAGAGATATCCTTCTCGAGGTGCCTATTTTTAATCAATTTGACACCCTAAAGTTAAATAGGCGCCTCGAGAAGGATATCTCTCAACGTATTTTACCTAAATTCTGCACCTTCACAAAAAACAACAAATGCCTTCGTATGCTCTGTAAATTCTGGATCTTCACAAAACTCAATTAATGCAGCTTTCAGTACCGCTTCGTCACATTGCTTAATAAATTTAAAGACTGACCTTAGAAATAATGCATTAAAAAAAACGGTTGATGATTTGAACGGTAGCTCATCAAGTTTCCCATAACAGAATTCTTTCAGGATCTGTAGCCAAGTTTTAAGAAAAGAAATTCGAGAAGCTCTTGAAATTATAATCTTTCTATCTCCTGTAGCCTTCATAAACCAGATTATAGTGTAGATCCCAACTTCAACATTTCCTTCTAGGTGATTGTACTTATATCTGGGTATCTTCACCACATGGTTATTGAATATAGAAGGGGATGTCTTCACTACCTCATTCCATTCCCTAACATGCTTAGTAAATTATGGATCTTCACAAAAAGATAGGTATGCAGCTTTGAGTATCTCTCCGTCACAATGCTCGATAAATTTGAAGAGCAAGCTTATTGTTGAGAATTTAAAAGAGCCAATGGTTGATTTGAACTCTTGCAATGGAATTCTTCAACATTGCTATCATTTGCCCCTCTAAAATAGGGAAAGGTGAATGCCTCTTGCACTTCCGTTCTCCACAACCGCTTCTTCTTCCATTATCGTCAGTTTCATAAGGCCAGTACGCTGTGAAACGTTATTCATTGAGCAACATTCATCAAATGCATTTGAAACGGTTAGAAAAGCATGCAGGTTCTTGTTTGTAACTATTAGAATATAATGCCAACTCCTTTCACCTCGACAATAATTTGAATGCTTGTTATTTCCATGCATGAGTGACAGGAATACAAAAAGTTTCTTTTTTCTTACACCGTTACTCATACTCATGATGACCTCCTATTGATGCCATTGTAGGTTACGCCTCTCAGCGTAATTAGTATTATGTAAATAAAAATAAAATCAATATTATAAAAAAAAAATTCTTAAATAGTAATAAAATAAAAGAGAGAAAAAAAACAATAATTTTAAAATAGATTAAAAAAATAAACATTATAAAAAAATTAAAAATATTATTAAACAAATATAAAGTAAAATAAATAAAATTAAATATTAGTATTATGTAAATAAAAATAATTCTTTAAATAGAAACAAAATCAATATTATAAATAAAAAATTCTTAAACACATTAAAATATAATAGAATAAATAAATAAATAAATAATTAAATTATATATATATATATATATATATATATATTCTTTTTAATAATTTTAATTTTAAAGCTAAATAAAATAATTCTTAAATACCAATAAAAACTAACTAATTAAATAAATAATAAATATACGATAAAGTAATTTTTAAATAATTCTTAAACAAATATAAAATTAAATATTAGTATTATGTAAATAAAACTAATTCCTTAAATAAAAATATAATCAATATTATAAATAAATAACACAATTAAATATAATAGAAAAAAAAAAAATATATATAATTATTTAATAATATTAATTTAAAAGCTAAATAAAATAATTCTTAAATAGGGATAAAAACTAAATAAATAAATAATACACATATAATAAAATAATTCTTTAAGTAAAAATAAAATTAATTCTAAAATGAGTGTGTAGGAGGCGAAAATAATGGAAAAATAATTTATTTAAGGAGGACAATATGTATGTCCGATAGTGCTCAGTGTAAGGATATTTGGAGAAGAAATATTTTGGGAAGGAAATAATACAAGAGAAGAAGAAAGTGCAAGAGGGATCAAGCTTTTAATCATCGATTTTAGAGGCTTGGTGTAATTAGGTTGAAAGCAGTGGAGGTGAAAACAATGGAGGGGAAATTTATTTATGGAGGAGGAGGGGGTTTTTCTAAGTTGCCTCAGCACATACAGAAATGTATATTTGAAAAGCTTCCATTGCAATCAATTTGCTGCTCTCGCCTTGTTTGCAAAGAATGGAATTTTATTTTGTCCTCTTGCAATTTTCTGAGACCATTGCCCAAACATAATCCGTGGCTACTTCTCTGCGCTCAAAACATGGAGTTCTATATGGCCTACTGTTTTTCCACACACAAATGGAGGAAGATCTCTCTCCCTTCCTTCCCATCCGTTGTTAGAGAAAATATTAGTGTTTACAAGTTTTCAACTGCGGAGTTAGGGTTGCTTTTACTTGAAACCCCAAATTTATATGTTTGCAATCTGCTGAACAAAGTTTATGCAGAGATAGAAATTAATGTGATTGTTATAGTAATCGGAATTGTATAGGAAGAAAGCGGTGATGGGCACTATTTGGTAACCAAGTTCGAATCCTATGATTATGATTTTTTTAGCACCCGAGTCTATCATTTATTTCAAGATTTGTGGAGGGTTAAGTTTGAGTTTAGAGAGGTTAGATACTTTGAAATATATCCATATTCAATGGTTGCTTGCAATGGAGTTCTTTTCTTTGCAACTCTGCCTTCAACCATTGTGGGGTACAACATTCAAGATGATTTCATGAGGCTTATGAGAATAGCTCGATTTTCCTGTCACATTCTTGATGATAACCTGTATACATTATTAATGGGTGCATATGGGTTGTCTGTTCTACTAGTCTTGGTGAATATGTCGGATCCGTTCAAGGGTATGATTGTCTTGGAGCTGTTTTAGGATGAAAAAAATGAGTTGTTTTGGCAGTGGAGAGAGTTTGAAATAATGCCACCAACCTCAATCTCTCTCCTTCACTACTTTAAGGAAGGTTACAGGAACTGTGTCTTGGTGGGAGAGTATTTGTGTTTTATCAGGCAAAGAGGTAAATTTGTACAAGGAGTTGCATATAATTTGAAGGAAGGGTTTTGGCAATGCCTTCCTCAATGTGCAAATATAGAGTATTCTATGGTTTTGTCATTTCAACCTAAACTTTGGTGAAAGGGTGGTAGTCGAGCTTTTGCACCCTCCTCACAAATTGATCGGACTTTGATAAACATGAGATCATCACAGGGCATTATTTCTTCTGCACAGGTACTTGTCTGAATTGCTTAATCTTCAATCAACCCACCTATTGTTTAGAATTTTCTTAGTTGTAGCTATCCTTCTTATTGTGTTGTGTTGTAATAAGAAAGCAAGGAGGATTGTTTTAGGAATATCCTTATTTCTGGTTTTGCTCTGCCCAGGCTGTGCTCTGTAATTTATTTCTTGATGTAACTTCATTATTCTAGATAATAGGCTTCGAATAAAATCCAGGACCTACCTAGGTCATGCTATTACAATTGTTGTTATTCTATGGATACTTAAGTAATCAGTTTATCTATCTTTCTTACCCTGGATTATTCAGAAGTATTAAGAAAGCAAGGAATATTATATGGAGTATTCCTTGTTACTGATTTTACTCTTTTTCATTACTATGAGTGTTTATAGGAGTCCTCGCTTTGCTCTGTACATCATAACTATGACAAAAAGAGACAAGAACCAAAATCAAAATGGCTTTGCAACCCAACATACCATTTCACCTATGACTCATGGGGAACATCACAACTATAGGAGCAACAAGACATCATTTAGTGTGTGTTAATGAGACATCATTTAGTGTGTTAATGAGTCGTGCATGTAATTCTTTTGGATTTTATAGTTATTACTAAATATATCTTATAGTATTGTGAACCATTTTGTTATTATAATGGTTTCTAAGATGTGTGTCATTATTTTATTTCTGTTACATTGATATTTAATTACTATTTCTTTTTCTACATATATTTATCATAATTATTTCTTTTCTTTTAATCTATTAAGAATTAATGGTATTTCAATGTCATTTATTTTCTTTTTTTATTTATAAATATAAAAGTTGATTATTGTACAACATCCATTGCTTCTTGAATATAATTTACATTAATATTAAAAGGGAAAATGAGTTATGAGTTTTGACTTTAAATTTAGAATAATTAGCATATATATTGCCAACATAAAAATAACATTTTCATATCACATTACAAACGGCCTTCAAGAAACCTTGTTAAGATGTAATTTGCTCAACAAGCAATAAGCAATTCCACATTGCTACACAATACAATACTCTTAAAAGTGCCAAATGCAATCACCTTCGTGCTCCAATCTCAATCAAGCATTTGACCATATGCCCATAGCTTTATACGCAATGAATCTCTATAAAGTTGAAGACTTATATTTCACACTAACACAATGTATATCAAGACAAATATACATCTCTGCTTAGATTTCAAACTAACACAAAGTGTATCTAGAGCAATATACATAAACTCATCTCACATAATAAACTGAAGTGTATCTAAAGAAATCATCAATAAAGGTTGATATAAACCTCAATGCAGCAATAGATGAGTGATTCACAATGCACATAGTAAAATGAATAATCTGGACGATGGATCAAGGAGTGTGATCCAGAATGTTGATTAAAAAATTTACACAATTGAATCCAGAAATCTGTTGATATACACCTCAACTCAGCAATAGATGAGTGATTCATAATGCACATAGAAAAATGAATAATCCTGATGATTGATCACGGAGTGTGATCCAAAACAATGATTCAAAAAAAAAATTACACAATCAAATCCAGAAATCTTAAAATGAATAATCTCCAAATATCCCTAATGCATTCACTCTCAAAACCGTAACATGCTAAACATCCTCTAGCATGTCAGAACACCAATAAGAAGAATCGTCCACTGTAGACACCTTCTTGTATTCTATTAACTGATAAAAATCACGTCAACTTGATGAATACAACCATAATCCAAAACTTACTAAGTTGGATGTCTAAGCATAAAAACATGATAGGTATGAGATGCAACATTAATCTTACTCTTTTCTATGTCCTTTCGATTGTGATTTTATTTTGACCTACTCCATAAACTCCATCATCTTTTCATAGTAGGCATCTTCAGAATTACCAAGCTTGCCACAATAGATGCATTTTTTAACTTCTTGTTCCTACCCTCATGACCATCATGAGAACTTGTACTCATTATCACTATTTCCTCAATCTTCCGTCATTAGATGCTTGTCTTGTTTTGCCTTGAAAATATATTTGTCCTTTCCCCTACTCAAATGAACTTCCTACTTTGAACCAGGTGCACTTTGCACTTCCCGGTGAGCTTCTCTTGTGCTCTAACCGTAAGGAGTAGAATCAAGCAAAATATTGTCTTCCTCTCCTCCTGCACGCTGGCCCTCTCAGAGAGGAATGTCAAGAGACGTATCATAAGGCAGCATCAATCTTTCAAGGACAATCACCATTATCACATTGTCCTTCGTATACTCCTCGCAGCTTGTGGATCTCAGAGAAAGTTTCAATATATCACAAGGGTAGGGTGAAATAGACTGCATAAATGTACACTAAAGATTTTGCTTCAGATTATCCTAAAACTAGATTTTAAAGTGGAAAGATTCTTCAAATGACATGATTTTATTCAAGACCATATTATAACATTATCCTGCTTTTGGTAGTGTCATGCAGACACATCCCAGATAGATATAAGTGGGTAAACTGGGAATAAACTTTACCTTGCTCCAGCCAAATCAATAACAGCCCCTTTTCTTTACCTTCAGTCTGGCAACAGATCAAACCTCATGTTATGGTCCCCATCCATTGTATGATCGTGAAAGCTAAATATCCCTTCTTGAGTTCAAAAGTAAAATTCATTATAATGTACTGAATTTATAATAGCATACTGAAATGAAACACACAATTTCTGCTAAATACAGTTAACTCATCTTTTTATAAACATGTTGAGTTTACAACATTGTTTTTCAACATGCAACTTCTGCACCAAGTATAGTGTCCTGATTGAACAAATCAGATTTGAATTTTTTCTTTCTTCAATTATTTACATATCTCATATACTTGACCATTCTATATTTGAACATCTTCTGAATATATGACTTCATTTGCTATCTTCTATCCAGAGGACATCAAAAGTAATGACAGTTGACCTCAAGCAAATCAAGGAAGGGAATCAAAACAATCTCAGTAGCATGAAAGTCACAATAACTACAAGATGATTTTAGATGCGAACAATTCTTCTTTTTCCTCCGTTCCTTCTTTCCATGGATTGGCAAGATGATGTCAAGATTGAACAAATCCATCTGTCATATTAGGTTTCCCAATATCATTAATTGGATTTCTATCCGTCCAGACATTTGCATCTCTGTACCCCAAATCAAAAAGCTCGTCTAGAATATCATCATCAGCTGGTTCTAATGCCCAATTAAAAAGCTGCAACAGCGAAAGATTGTCAGAGCTGTATACAGAGGCTAAAACTTGTTATAACAATTATTTGTTGAATTTTCAAATGACTTCTAAAACGATAGGTATTTTCAGAAAATTATGATTTCATTATACCTGCCTCGTTGATGCCCTATTCTCTGGATTGCAATCTGGGCTGATTCCAATGCCTTGCAAACCCAATTGGATAACAGGAAAAGCACAAACTCTGACCTGCATCAAAATACCAACTAGTTAAATATAGCATAAAAATCCCACCTCCCTGACCCAAGGGCAGCATTCACGGTTGCACGAGCTATTTTAAAAAACTAATAGTCATCAAGACAATCATGAGTATATTTATACAGATCAAGATATCATCCCCTAAACATTCATGAGGTGTACAAATTTCTTTAATGTATTACATTGCACAAACTACTGGACATATACAACAATATGATATGACTCCTTGAAAATAATCTTTTGTAATATCCCTTGTCCAATTTGGTGCAAGTTTTGCTAATTATAACTGAAGGAATATTGTCAAATAATTCACATGTTATCTTCTAGCTTGCTGGTTTGAGTTATCAGACATATAATTTCGTGTTATTGACACCAAGGCACAAATAATGCTTGCAAACGATGTCTGTAATGTCTAAACTAAAAGCACAATGCATAAATGACTTCGTTTTTATCTTTTCGATGCATATATATGATTTTCAAATGAGAAATGTGCATCTATAGTCAAGAGGCATTTTCACAAACATTTGGCATGCATCCTAGTTACCAAAATGCACTTACAGCAGATTGTCATTAACACAAACACTTGTCATACATACATGTAATTCCCATGTGCCAATGAGTGGTACTCAGCAATAAATGTAGCCTCCAACAATCTGAAAAATCGCTCTTCAAACCCCTTTGAATTTTTATATATTAACTCTTCTAAAATGCATGAGTACTGTAAGATCTACTATTCACGGGTATTGTAGCGATTTACTACCGTAGTGTCACTATTCATGGGCACTATAGCAGCTGATAAAAGCCTGCAATCTGCTCTTTAATGGCTGCCAAGTAAGAAGCCACAGGTTTCAAATTGATCAATCTTTAAACCCCTTCAAACTCTTGATAAAATTTTCCAACTTTAAGCACAAAAGAAAGCATTGATTTATCCTTTCCAACCTGCAATTCTGAATATCAAATTTGCTCAATAATGACTCCTAGATGAAGCCAATCTCCAACAAGTTCGAACTCCCCCAATAAAGCATTTAATGACATTAAATGATATAATTTGCAATTATTAACTATGTTACCATACTTAGGGAAATGAGCTCTAAAAATTAATTAATATTTGGTCCCCTCTCCATGATGCTTAGACCCTCAACTTAAGTGATTTATTATCAAGTTATTTATAACTTGATAATTAGCCATTTAATGAATTAATATTAATCTGGTCACAATAATATTAATATCTCCTTAAATACACCATATATTAACGTGTCGTCTAATACAGGAGTCTCTCCTCATATTTCCCCATGTGACCATACACACTTTCTAAAAATAGAAAGGGTCCATCTCTATTACTTCTAACTTACTATTAATAGTAAGTATGACAAATGGAGTCCAAATGAAGTCGAACGAAGGCCAAAACCACAATACTCTGAGCACTGGAGAAGAAACAATCCTCAGGAGACCCTCTAACCACCCTCATTAGCCTATGAGGGCCATATAATAGGCTAATCTTCCAAAAAATCCATGTCTCCTAAAAAGGTGACATTACAGTCTGCCCCTCCTGAAATTGCTTGTCCCTAAGCAATCTTGACTACAAATAAACTCCTCCACCTGGATCCCATGTGAAGACTTGTGCAATGTCCCTGTTGTCACCATAATCTCTCTGAAGCCATGTATCTAAAGATATTCTTTGTGTCATAGGAGAAACAATCTCCACCGGATACACAACAACATAATGGGAAACTGAACATTGATCTAGCAAGTAACCCCCAACAACCAACTGAGTCGGGTACTTGCAATTTCTAGTTCCATCTACTGAAGATGGTAACTCTCCATCCCACAATGGATGGTATAACCCTGAAGCCAATCCATGCCGATGCATCATCAAGTCCTCCACATGTGGATCAAAAGAAAAGTGATGAGCACTTCTCACTGTGTAGTTATGGTAGAAAGCTCCAACCTTTGTCAATGGCTCATCACTGACAACTTTGGAATCAGGAGATGGCTCCAATCTTTGACCCCAAATAGCTTATTAGGCAGGGGCTACGGTAACCCTTTCTGCAAACCCAATCACAAAATCTCTATGAGGAAGCATTGGAGTCAGAGTATCTACAATTGCTACCACCAAATGTTGAATATCGTATTTCATATGAACCTTGGATGAGAGTATCCTTAGTGACTCCAAATGGTCATGTTGATGTGTTCACTAGGCACATGCAAACTCAGAATAAAATACAAAAGTATCTTACCCTTTCTTAAACAAAATATTTTGGATGTTGAAGATTTTCTTGAGGTTCATCCAAGAAAGACTCCAAGGTTCCGAATGTAGGATCTCTATGTGTGGATAAGCCTAGTTGGTCGTTGTAATTACTATTTCATCAAAGGGCATTTATGATTTGAAAAGACTTAACAATTGATTAGCAGATGGTATGCAGTAAGGATTTTCCCTAAAACTACTAAATGATTTTCAAGAAAAGGCAAAAGGTGAGGATTTAGAGGGAATTCTAAACTACTCTAGCATGAATGGATGAAGAAACGATATAAGTGAAACTCAATTAGTAATAGCATCTCCATACATGAACAACTTTTCTAGAACTAATGCAATCTTCTAGGGATGTTTTAAGGTTTTCAAATCACTGTCAACCATAGACACCATCAATTGAATGCATATCAAGGGTTAAACAATAATCAAACTTAAAACACTTTTAAATGCTCCAGTTGACCACACAACGCTCGCTTACAATCAACAAGGAAGCTAGTGGTATGGATAATGAGCTTCACAATGTATCAAATATGACATTCCATCATAAAATCGAAGTACTGAAATTGAATTCAAAAGATTAAGCTTGAGAAGATAGAAGAACCATGCAATGAGCTTCAAGGATTGAGAAAAAACACCATAACTTCAATGTTTTATTAATCCAATGGCTAAACAACAACAACAAATCTTCAAGTCTCACTCTTGCTTTTAATGCTCTTTCACTAATCACTCTAACTATCAATTGTTAACTATGAATTGCTCTTGTTCCTATTCTCCTTATTAACATTTACAAATGAAATGAGTGGAGCATATATAGAGCTTCCAAATACAATGAAAGGCCGAGATCGAATGGAGATCAAGGGCCAAGATTTTTCCACCTAAACCCTAATTAGGGTTTTGACACAAATAAAACCCTATCTACATAATTATCATCATGAATCAACCAATAAGAAGGCAACATGTGCTTGCACAGAAATTGAGGAAGCATTATCCAATAGAAATGTGAGATGCCACATGGGATCATAATAAACTATCTTCTAGAATCTGGTTCCCTTTCTCACGTTCCTTCCTGGCATATTCGATGAATCTAGACATCATCTCTTCTATCTCCCTCATTGGAATTTCTAGTAGGGCCTTGAGCTGCTCTTCCATGTGCATTACTTCATTGAAAACCTTGACAATAGAGTTCTCCCATTCAGGTTTGAATTTGTGAACCTTGCTTGTCAAGATTACAAGCTCGAGCATCTCATCTATTTGTTCTTGAGTTACCATGCCATTTTCACCGTCAAAGATATCTTTATTCTTTCCATCAATTCTTTGGATTCTATGACTGTTCCTGGATCAATCTTTCTTCTCGGGACATTTGTGCTACTCCCACTATCTTGTCATGAATATGATGCATTTCATCTTGGACTTGTTCACATCCTTTTCCAATATCTTCAAAAATAATCTTCTTTGTGCGAAGCAAACTACTCTAGTGTAGAAGATTGGGTGTTGTCCCTCCCTTTCTCACCTTTTCCCTGGATAAAACATCTCTCGGTGTCTTCCTTATTACTTGAGGCACTGGGATGATAACATCTCTACCATGGTTGAATTCTTTAGAAGCCTCTATGAGCACATGAGTTCTTCCAAGAACTTTTTATAACTATATCAAGAGTTTTCATGACGTTCTTCATGAACTTGTTCACTCTCTTGTAGGAATTATCTATCCATGTATTCATTAATTGTATTGAATTTCTTATTTTCTCCATATGATCCACCGATTCTACTAGAAGAAAAGGGGGTGGTGTAGCTACTGGACCTTGTTGTGTCAAAGGCTGTTGGAATTGTTGAACATAACTTTTCCATGCATCTGTCTCTTTTTCCAATCTTTATTCTTCTCAATTTCAGCCTTCAACATATCATTGATGACTTTACTGAATCAACTACTTCATCAATCGCTTGCTCGGATGTGACTGGACCCAATTCAATAGTCTCCATGTCATATTCATTAGCTGTGATCTCATCTTGATATTTCTCAACTCTTGGAGTAGCTACTTGTAGCTTTCTGAATCCTGATTCATCTTTGATTACCTTCATCATCTTCGTAGCTTTCTTATTCTCAATGACTTCTTGAGTCTAACTCCGAAGGATGGCTATGTCATATGTTTATTCTTCTTCTTCTGTCACTATCACTTCTTGAGCTAGCCTTTCTCTTAGCCATTCTAGAATAGAAGATCTTCTTTCTTCAATTTGTGCTCCTTCAATCATTTGCTCGTCTCTAGGTGGTGAAGTAGCTTCATCATCATCCTCACCACCATCTTCAATTTCTTGAATGAGATGAGTGAAGTCTTCTTACTCTTGAGACACTTTTTCTTTGCCTTTTGCATTATGCACTATAGATTCAGCTGACTCATTGGCTCCTTGACTCAATTCCTTTTCCATTCTTAGTTCCTCCGGTCGAGAAAGGGGATGATTTGTACTTGATTTATGCTCCTTCTTTATGGGTTCCTTCTCACCATGATCTTCCTTCCTCTTGGATCCTTTTGAATGAGATGGTTGGGGTGCACTACCACTTTGACTAGCTTCATCTTCTTCCATTTTTTCTTCTAAGTGGAATGTTGGTGTTATGCCTTGCTCCTTCAAATTTTGATGATGCACATCTACCCATATGCGAGTGTACTCCAACACTGGTTTCATTAATTCCTTCAAATCTTCAATCTCCAAATCTGCCCATTTGAATTTGATCTCTTTATCTTCTTTGGCATAAGCCCCTTGGAGATATTTACCATTGTCTTGAATTTGATCGGCTACATGGAATAATTTGCCTTCCTTGATGAAGCTGAGGGGTAATCTAGAAAACATTTTCTTCTTCACCTCTATATCATTTGGGATATTAGCCCAATAGTCCTCTAGATGCCATGGATGTCTATTATTTCATCCCAAAAGTTCTTTTCTTTGCCATATGGATCAAAATGTTCTCTCATTGTGAATAACTTGAGTGAATGAAGTGCTAATTCTTGCTTGGCATCTTCAGTTGCCTGAATGGATGGGCATGACTCAATGGAATCTCTGAGTGTGACAGGAAAAGGAATACTTGCTCCATGCTTATGCATATATGCTTTGGTATGTGCCAATAATTGTCTAACCACTTCGAGTAATACCATTCTATTTGTTGGATATTGTGGCAACATGTAGGGAGGGACAAGAGATTTCTGGACTTTGATGTAGGTCAATTTCGGGAACTGGATGAGCCACACACCATATTGCTCTACCAAATCTTGTGGCTCTAGAGAAAGTCTTTGTTGTGATCCACCTTGAAACTTCCTCATGACATACATAGTGAATGCATCATTTACCCTCTTGTAATGTTGCTTTGGTGGATGTTTGAGTTGTGGATCTAGCAATCATATACCTTAATTTCTCCAGGTCTTCTTGTAATGTCCCCTTCTCAATGATGTTCTTTGAGTGGTCTATTGGCCTATTCTAGAGACCCGTAGGTGACATGGAATGGGGAATTAGGGTTTCAAACATTGGTGAAGTGAGAACTTATTATTTTTAGTAAGTTAGGGGTTGGTTGTTTGGATGATGTTGTCTTATTGAGCTTTCCATGCTCTATCCCTGGGTGCGAAGATCATTCTTTTCGGAGGAGTAATTATTGACTTACTATTTTTAGTAAGTGGCAGCTTAGAGCATTTCTACTTTTGGTAGTGGACAGGGTCCTGATCCTACAGTAGTTCTATGGTCTTCTTTACTCTACTTCATCCTAGTTTTGTTGATGATCAGTATGGGAGTCATAAGTGATTTAATTAAATATTGTTTCCTTGTCTAAGGTTTAATATTTAAACATTTGTATTTACTGATTAAATGTATTGAGGATGACTTAGGGAAAAATAAATATTTGATATCAATGTGTTATCAATTTGGAAGGATAAAACATCTCTTGTTATATAATTTTTATATTGCAAAAAATGCAACCAAGGGCAAAGTTCAAACTTTGCCTAGGACGAAGGGAAGTGGGCGCCATGTTGAGAGGAGACTTGAAATGAAATGAAAGGATTTTGAGTTGATTTTGGGTGCTATTTGCATTTGAATTTGGGGGAGCTTGGAGTTATAAATATGAGCCCTAGGCTCTCATTTTGGCATCTTAAAAAATTGCATCGTTATGTTGCCGGATTAGCATATGAACTTTGAAGCTTCAAAGTGTGGCTCCTTAGTGTTACTAGTTTCGTACTTGAGATATAGTACCTAGCTATGTGGTGTATTATGTGACATTTTTCAATGAATATTTCAGTATTTTTGAAGTGTGGTGTGATTTGTGAAGTTGTTGGTTTCCCTATGGCTGAAGCAAGTTTTTGATCATACCTCCCTTCTTGAGGGACTAATAATTTTGGGTATTGGCTCAAACCTTCTTTTTGTTGTTGGTGATACATCTTATAAGTTTGCAACACCATATTCTAAGTTTTGAATTTAATATTGTAAATCGAAATATCCTAGCTAGGCATGGGTTTTGTTGAGTGCATTAGGATGTGTGCAAGGTGTTTTGGAGTGTTTGGTAGCTCTATTTTGGTTTGTTCTTAGTTGTTTCTTGTCTAGTGTTGGTTTGGGAGTGATTTGAAGTGAATTGAGGGATATTTGAGTGAGATATGAGAAATTTAGTGAGTTTATGGGTTGTTGGTTATGCATTTCCAACCTGCTATTTATGTGTTGAATTAGATGCATTTCCAACCTGTTATTTTTGTGTTGAATTAGTTTGATGATCATTATCTCTTGTGTTCAACAATATACTTCTACTCTCACTTTCCTCTCTATTGTAAGGTTAAGTAGAAGTACTACTAACCGTTCTGGATTATAATCTTCATATCCTGTTGAAATGTGGAAGATGTTGGCTTGCCGCCTATATCTGATACTTTGTAATTTAGTCCTCCCGCTACATAAGCGGTTGAGTGATATTGGTTGTAATGATCCTCCTGCTGCATAAGCAGTCGAGTTGAGTAGTTTTGTAATTTAGTCCTCCCATTGAAATATTGCAGTAGAGTGATTTGTGTTTGAAGTGTTATTCACTTGGTTGGTTTACCGCCAAGTTCCTTGCTTTCCCACTGGATAAGCAGAAGGGGATGGCTTGCCACCCATATTGTATTGCAGCAAGTAAGCAGTTTATCTCTAATGATCCCCTGCTACTGTATGCTCTCACCCTCCTAGTCTAGGCTCTCAGTGATTAGAAAGTGCAGGGTTCTTTCTAGTTGTTCAATTTTCATTATTCTAACCCTAATGGATGATTGTGATATTGCTCTGAAAAATAAAAAAAAATTAGTGGGAATATTACAGTGGTATCAGAGATAGTTTTCTTGCCAGCCTGTGAGTTTCAGTGGGGTCAGAGTTCTCCATGAGTGACAAAGACGTCTGTTTCTACAACAAAAAATAGAAGAGACAACAATTTCAGATTCGTGTAGTGCTGGAAGAAGATACCTTTTCAGAGGTATTGAGAAACAAAGGGAAAGAAGTGGATTCTATAGATTTAGTGGATTCAATGGAAGATAAGGCTACAAAATAGAATGAGGCACCTGATAAGAAGGTCGAGAGACAATTCAATGTCATGATGGATATGATGTCTCGATTGCTGGCCAAACTTAACCAGAATGTTGTTGGGACCCCTAATCAACCCAGTAATGGATTGGAAGCTAGTACTTCTAATGCTCCTATAGGAAATGGAAATGGGAGTAACAATGGGTCGAGCAACAGTGGAGGTTTCAGCCCCAATACATCTGCAACCTATCTTCCTGCCAAGAGAAGCATAGCAAGCTAAAATTGAGATACCTACAACTGATGAAATAAGGAACAACTATATGGAGTATTCTTCTCTCCCTAGAGAGATCTGAGATATCCTCACCCTGGATCAGTTCATGAATCAAAAAATGAAGCGAGGAAGGATGAATGACAATAGATTTTCTGCCCCAAGATATTATCAACAAGCTCTTGGAAGGGTGACTCTAGCACATTTTGATGGGAGTACTAAGAACACAACTAGAGCATGGGTGCAAAAGTTGGACAATTACTTTTCCTTGAGGCCTATGCCTGAAGAAGATGCCATCAATTTTGCTACTTTGCACTTGGATGGAGTGGTCCATGAATGGTGGTACCATGGGTTGTTCACCCTTGGTCATAACTTGATCAGCACATACGCTGATTTCACCAACAAGCTCATTGAAAGGTTTTATACCAAGGACATGGAGGTGAAATTTAGAGAACTTGCTCAACTCAAACAACAAAGTTCTTTGGACACTTTCATAACTGAGTTTCAGAGTATTTCAGAGAACCTTGGGCCCCAGGGCATAAGTGTCATGGGAAGGGAAATTTGCATCAAATGGAGTGCTATTCTGTGGATGGATCAGATTCTGAAATGTCAAAACAAAAGACTGAAATTGAGGACACTGTGTATGAAGAGGCTCCTAAAGGGCCTAAGACTGATTCAGAAGACGGAGGAGTGGTTTCTCAACTCTCGAGCATTCACAAGAATGATTATGTCATTTCTCTCATTGACACATGAGCGACTCATAATTTTATTGATGAGAGAATTGTTGCAAAGAGGGGTCTAGTGGTAGAGGAAGTAGAAGGCTTCAAAGTCATGGTAGTAGATGGCTCCACTATATATTACAACCAGATGATTTCCAACATGTCTCTGAAGTTGGAAAATCATGAAATTAGAGATAATTTATTTGTGTTTAGCATTGGTGGGACTAATGATGCAGTCCTCGAGATTCAATGCATGAGATCTCTTGGTGAGATTACATTAAATTTGCAAACCATGGAGCTAAAATTAATGTCTGAAGGGAAGAAGGTGGTATTGAGAGGAATGTCAAATGGTGGACTTAGAGTTATTTCATTGAAGAGGATGGAGAGGCTGATCCGCAATAACTAAGTGGAGTGGGAAGCAGAGTTTTTGATAATGACATCAAATCCATTGGTAGACGAGGGCAGCTATTCTGTAAACATTCAAGCATTGATCATAGACAGAAGTAAGATCATGGTTTTGCCCTCCAAACCACTAGAAGAGAATCAAAGCTATCTTGAAGACATTTGGGCCTTGATAACCAAGAGGAGTAAGGTGTTTGAGAATCCACCTCCTGGTAGACCTCCTGAAAGAGGTGCAAAACACATAATTGAGCTTGAAGAAAGAGCTAAGATGGTTATGACTACTCCTCATCGGTATCCCAAGAAGTAGAAGGATGAGATTGAGAAATAAATCTAGGAGTTGCTTGAGATGGGGTACATACGGCCAAGCAAAATCCCATTTGCTTCAGCTGTTGTCTTGTTCAAAAAGAAGGATGCAACCATGCGCATGTGCATGGATTACCAAGCCCTGAATCAAAAAACTATAAAGAATTGGTATCCTATTCTGAGAATTGATGAGCTCATTGATGAGAAAAATGGTGTAGTGTTATTCTCTAAGATTGATCTCTGGTCAGGGTATCATCAGATTAGGATGAGGGCTTCTGATGTGGAGAAGAATGCTTTCAGATGACACTTTGGGCATTTTGAGTTTCTCGTCATACCCTTTGGCTTGACTAATGCCCCTACCACATTCCAGTCATGCATGAACAAAATCTTCCAGAAACAGTTGAGGAACTTCGTGCTCATATTCTTTGATGAGATAGTCATATTCAACAAATATTGGAAGGAGCACTTACAACACTTGGATGAAGTGTTGAGCATATTGGAATCTGAATCCCTATTCACAAAGGAGTCCAAATGTGAATTTGGAATGAAAGAATTTCTCTACCTTGGTCACATTATCAGTGCAGGTGGTGTGAAGGTAGACCCTGAAAAGATTAGAGCTATGATTGATTGGTCTCCTCCTGAGAACATAAGACACTTAAATGGATTCTTGGGTCTTTGTGGCTTTTATAGGAGGTTTGTGAAGGGATACTCTTAGTTGGCTGCCCCCCTTACAAATCTTAAAAGGAAAGGAGCTTTTGAATGGTTAGAAAAGGCACATACAATATTTGATCAGTTTAAGGGGATCATGAGTTCTTGCCTTGTTTTGCCTCTACCTGATTTCACTAAACCTTTTGAACTGCAGTGTGATGCATCTAGAGAAGGTGTTGGTGCAGTCCTCATGCAAGATAAGCATCCTATAGTCTTCGAGAGTATGAATTTGAGAGGGTCTGAAAGGCTATATTCGATAAATGACAAGGAGATGCTTGCCATAATGCATGCCCTTGCAAAGTTCAGGCAGTACCTTGTGGGGAGTAAGTTCATTGTTAAGACTAGCCATAAAAGTCTTAAACACTTATGCATCAGAAAGACTTGAACGAAAGGCAGCAGAAGTGGGTGAGTAAGCTACAGGATTACGACTTTGATATCGAGTATGTCAAAGGGAAGAATAACATTGTAGCTGATGCCTTGTCCATAAGGCCCCATTTGAGCTCACTATGTGAGCTTACTGTTGATTGGAGGGAGTTTTTGCTTGCTGATTATGCCAAAAATCAGTTTGCAACCAACATTATAGAGGGTAATTTTCATGATGAAAAGTACAAATTGATTGAGGGGTTGATTCTATACAAAGGAAGGATCTTTATTGTGGCTGAATCTAAACTAAAGTAGAAGATTTTGAAGACTTTCCATGATGACATTCCCCTTGTTGGTCACCAAGGTTACTTCAAGACATATGGGCAGATCCGAGAGATTTTTTCTTGGAAGAGACTTAAAAATGATGTCTTGAGGTACATCAAGGAGTGTCATACATGCCAGAGAAACAAAGATGAGCACACTATGCCAGCTGGTTTGTTACAACCGTTGCACATTCCCTGTCAAAAATGGGAAAGTATATCCATGGACTTCATCACTGGGTTGTCATGGGCTCGGGGGAAGGATAGCATTTATGTGGTGGTGAATATAGTAACTAAGTTTTCTCACTTTTTCTCCATCACCAGTTCTTTTACAACAACTCAAGTTGTTGAAGTGTTCAGGTTACAAGGGTTATCGAAGAACATTGTGAGTGATCGGGACAACAAGTTCCTAAGTTCTTTTTGGCATGAGATTTTTCAGATTATGTGGTACTGTGCTCACTCCAAGCACAAATTATCACCTAGAAATTGATGGGTAGACTGAGATAGTGAATAAGTAGTTGGAAGGATATCTTTGGAATTATGTCTCAGAGCAGCAGAATACATGGGTGAGATGGCTTCACCTAGGAGAGTATTTCTACAACTCCTATCACATGTCCATCTAGATGTCACCATTCATGGCAATATATGGTTATGAATCTCCTAGCTTCGTTGACTTGGTATTTGGTGATCGCAGAACCTCTCAGGAGAAGGATATGATGCAACAAAGTCAAGATATCTTGAGGATTCTGAGGGACAATCTACAACATGCGCAAAATCAGTAGAAGTTGTATGCTGATAAGAAGCAAATTGAGTGCACCTTTGAGGTGGGTGACATGGTTTATTTAAGGATCCAATCCTACAGATAGTATACTCTCATGAAGAGTGGAGTTGAGAAATTGAAACCATGATTCTATGGGCCTTTCAGAGTCAACACGAGGATTGGAGAAGTGGCATATGAGTTGGAACTACCGGCGAGCAACAAGATTCATAATGTATTTCATGTGTCTTTCCTTAAGAAGGCTCTTGGACATAATGTTGTTGCTTTGACGGAATTACCTTTGCTTGATGAGAAGGGAGAGCTAGTTTTGATTCTTGAAGCTATCCTTGATTTCAGGGAGCATTCTTTGAGGAGAAGGGTGATCAAGGAATACTTGATCAAGTGGAAAAAATTACCAACAAAGGATGCTACGTAGGAAAATGAAGAGATTTTACTACATCGAGCCTTACCGTTGCTTGAGGACAAGAAATTTTGGGGAGGACAAACTGTAATGTCCCCTTCTTAATGATGTGCATTCAGTGGTCCATTGGCCTATTCTAGAGACCCATAGGCTATGTGGAATGGGGAATTAGGGGTTCAAATGTTGGTGAAGCGAGAACTTATTATTTTTAGAAAGTTAGGGGTTGGTTGTTTGGATGATGTTGTCTTACTGAGCTTTCCATGCTCTATCCCTGGGTGCGAATATCATGCTTTTCGGAGGAGTAATTCTTGACTTACAATTTTTAGTAAGTAGCAGTTTGAAGAATTTCTATTTTTGGCAGTGGACATGGTCTTGATCCTTTAATGGTTTTGTAATGTCCCCTTCTCAGTGATGTGCTTTCAGTGGTCCATTGGCCTATTCTGGACACCCGTAGGATATTTGGAAAGGAGAATTAGGGTTTCCAACTTTTATGGAGTTTTGCACAAACTTTTTAGGGTTTGTCTTGAGGGAATTCTTTAATTCTTCGCATAACATGCATTTGGTTCTTTGGTAAAGTTAGAACTTACTATTTTTAGTAAGTTAGGATTTGGTTGTTTGGATGATGTAGTTCTATTGAGCTTTCCAAGCTCTTTCTCTGGGTGTGAAGGTTATGTTTTTCGGAGCAGTATTTCTTGACTTACTATTTTTAGTAAGTGGCTATGTTGAGCATTTCTATTTTTAGTAGTCTCAAATAGGGTCCTAACTCAACACAATTCAGTGGTCTTCATCACACATATTCATCCTTGATTTTGGTATTAATCAGTATTGGAGTTATAAGTTATTTAATTAAATATTAATTCCTTATCCTAAGGTTTGATATTTAATTATTTTTATTACTGATTAATTGTGTTATGGGAAACTTAGGAAAAATATCTATCTGCCAACAATATTGTTATTTTCCTAAGTCAGTGGCATTAAAAAGATGGTGTTGAGAAAGATGAAATATTTCATGTTTATATTATTTTATATTGCAAAGTTGTCACCTAGGAAAAAGTTTGAACTTTTCCTAGGGAGTTTGGGAAAATTAACGCCATGTCTAGGGGAGGCTATGACATGAAATGAAATTGAATTTCAATGGTTTTGGGCATCATTTGCATTTGAATTTCAGAGGGAAAAATATATAAATACAAGTGCTTGGCCTCTCATTTGGTATCAAAAGAAAATATAATGTTATGTTGTTGGATTGATTCCAAACAATCTTTGAGGGTGAATACCTCCTAGGGCTCTTGATAGACTTCAAGTGTGAGAAAATCACTCCTAGCTGTGGTTGGATCTTCTAAATGTGTGGTTTGATTTCAGTGTGCATTTTCAGATTTCCAATGTGGTGTGGTTTTTAGTGTGGTGTAGATTTCAGTGTTGCTGATTTTTGGTGTGGCTGTAGCACGTTTTAGTTCATAACTCTTAGTTCGTGTGTCAGATCATTCTGGGTAGTGGCTCGTTCTCTTCCTATGCCACATGCGATCAAGTTTGTAAGTTTGTAGAGCTTAATGTTGAGTACTTAATTTTAAATGCAAATCGTACTTCTTTCCTAGCAGTACTATGTTGGGTTGCCTGAGAATGCCTACATAAAATCATTTGGGGGTTTTGGGTGCAGTTTTTTGGTTCTAATCTCATCGCCTATCTTGTATCTCTCATTTGCATCCATTTGGGGGTCATTTCCTTGAGTGTGAATAGAGTTACGAGCATTTTTGTGAGTTTCTAGGTTGTTGGTCTGTGTGTTTCCAACGCATGGGTTGCATATCAAAATCTGAAAAATTGTTAGTTTGGAGTGTTTCGTTGTGTGGAGTTGGTTTTAGAGTGTGTGGGTTCTTTGTAATGTGTTTAGAGATAATTTGAGTGTGTGGGGAGTGATTTAGAAGTGTTTGTGAGGATTTTAATGTTGTTGGTCTATATTTCCAGCCTGTTGTTCATTCATATCAGATTTAGTTTTTGGGGGTTGAAGCCGGTTTTCAGGTGTGTGAGTCTATGGGTGTGGTGTGAAGAGTCTTGGTAATAAGTTGCATCTATTTCTTTGGGCCAAAAATTAATATTATGCAAACTAAGAAAACATTAGATTTTGGTTTCGCATTTAAAAATCAATATTGTGGATGCAACCATAGTTTTACACTCACAACATGATTTTGGTTGGATAACTAGGTTGGATTTGCATTCAGTAAGATTGAATTATGGATAAGAATCGTATAAATGATCAAAACTAGAGAACTAGATGCCCATTAGATCATAATTCCATATATAAATTGTAGATAGGAATCTGGAAATCATCAAAGCAATATAAACATTAGCCTAGCTCAATCACGAAAACTAAATTGCAATGATAAATCCTAATTACATTCAATAGAGATACATGAAAAACAAGACATTCAATTCAAATGCAAACCATCACAAATGTGAAATGTCTCCTTAAGAATTCTCCATTGTCCTTCTTTCTCCTTCAAATTGCTTTGTTTTGTGGATCTCACCTACACGTGCATAAGCATAATTTGAAAGCAAGATTGACAAGACAGCATAAAGATACTAGAAGCGTGATTGATTCGGCCTTTTGATTGAAGAAATTCATCCAATTTATAGATAAATTTGGATAAAAGACAAGATTAGCATGAAATTGATATTAGAGGCAATTGACTTCAAAAAATGGCACAATTGAGTTGAAGGAAGAAGGTTATGACACCTTCTATGTCATGAATTATGACATATTGCCAATGCAAAGGTTAGAGGACTAAAAGCTTATGACATCTTGCTATGCTAATAGTATGACGCATGAGAAATTCATGCTTCCACCGAAGCACAAAAATAGGGAAAGACTAGAGAGAAATTAATTAGGTGGAAATTGATTTTTGACAAATTAGAAAATTAGGTGGAAATTAGGAATTAGGAAAATTAGAAATTGATGAAATTAGAAAAATAAGTGAATTAATTAACAATTTTTCATTCATTAATTAATTCACAAAAAGAGAGGGAATTAATTAGCCAATTAAATAAATATTTAATTGTGACAAGAAGACTTAGGATAAATAAATAAATTATTTAACCCGGAGGGAAAATGACAAACAAGATTAAATGAATAAATCATAAAACCTTAGAAGATGAATTAGAAATGCAAGAACGACAATTAGGTCCTGACAAAAGATAATTGATATAGGGTCGATTTGATCATGATTCTGACTTGATAAATGATTTGATTGATAAATGCGCCAATTGACAAGGAACAATAACTAATTGATCCAAATTGACATGATTGAGAAGGACGACGATCGATGACAAATCGATCGCAAAATTGACGAGATTGACAAGAGGACAAGGATCGATGTCAAATCGATCACAAGATGACAAGATTGATGACAAATTGATCGCAAAATGACAAGATTGACAAGTTGATAAGGATCGATGTCGAATCGATTGCAAGATGACAAGATTGAAAAGGACAATGATCGATGACAAATCGATCCCAAAATGACAAAATTGACAAGAGGACAAAACCCTAATTCTATTATTGACTAGGATTGACAATGTCCAAAATAAAATCGAATTGACGATGTCAAAATATGCCAAATGAGCAAGAACATTGATGTGACAGGATAAAATCGACCAAAATCATGACTGAAGATTATTATCGACAAGACCAAATTCGAAAGCAAGATAAATGAAGAATGCAGAAGAAAGACTCGAAGCTTGCAAATGATAAAGACCAAGTGCATGACATAGAAGAAATGTTAATGCGATGCAAAAAAACCTAAAATAAGGCAATGCGCCAATGTTAAAGTATGACTTCGCAAGCGTTGACCATTTTTAGATGTCTACATTTTGCCCCTCTTTGAGACAATGCGATTTCAAGTGTTGTTTCAAAGAACAATAATGAAAATGCCCCAGATAATGACAATGACATATGCATGCCCCCTTGAGGAATTGGTCGGAAACATCTAGAAAAGAGGCCAATTGATCGATAAGAATGATAGAAATTGATAGGAGCAAACAGACTGAAAATCAAGGATCGGATACACAAATGACAATCAATTGAAGGTGCAAAAGACTACGACCAGCATAAGATGGAGAGAGTGCATGTCCATCTATGCACTGACAAAGATCTATAAATGAGACAAAGAGAGTGAAAAGAGATCATTTGCACTAGCCAAAGTGGAGGATTTGTTGCTTTGGAAAAGGACCCTTGCAGAGAGATGGTGAACATTCCAATGGCAGATCACCTCAGGGAATGTGTATGCACCTACAGATGACCGGATGATGCGGGAGCAGCGGTATGTATCTCAAAAACCCATATTGTTAATTTCATGAATTTTGATCACTTGCGGGACATTGCGAGGCCCACAGGGAATGAAAAAAAATGACTTCTGCGCCTATGTGGCCACATCCTGCACTTGTGTAGGATGTTTTGCACCTGTGTAGGGTACACAGGTATAGCTTGATGCTGCATAGGCGTCAGACAGGGTACACAGGTGCAATTGTGCAATGAGGACCGTAATTTGACCGAAAATAGCCCATGGATGATCCCGAAAAGGGGGATAAGGGTAGGATAGGTTCAAATAGATAAAGAACACCCTGATTTATGAATGAAACAAGGAAATGAAACCCGTAGGAGAAAACCCTAAAACTGACAAAATGTGCCACAATTGTGATGCAGAGTCGACAGTATCCACTGATTACACGAGAGAATCGACCTGACTACTTCATGTTACAACATAGACTCAGGAGCATAGACAGAGATACATTAGTAGGACTTGGATTATACTATATTGCATTCATGCCCGAGATTAGGGCAAACACAGGACTGCTGACCGCATTGGCAGAGCGATGGCATTCAGAGACCTCCTCATTCCATCTGCCGACAGGAGAGGTGACGGTGAACCCGACATGAACTAACCATTTAACCATGCTTTTGAGTGCCATTTGAGCTAATTTGCAGGTGAAAACCCAAGAAACAGGGCAATTCAAGGCTTTCTGGGCACTTCTGTGCCTGTGTAGGAGGGATCTGCGCCTGTGTCAAAGCGATCTGCGCCCGTGTCAATGCATTCTGCACCTGTGTCAAAGGGATCTACACCTATGTCAAGACATTCTGCGCCTTTGTAAGGCCAGAAACAGAGGTGAAAATCAGTGTTTTTACTTGCAAATTACTTTGTTTTGCATTTTGTTCTTGTATTCTGGTTTTCTTTGGTACTGATTCTCTATGCAGCACCTTGGCATTATGCATGGCGAAGACAAAAATGAAACTACTAACAAATCTTATGTAGGTTCGCTAGTCAAAGACCAAACAAATCAAACTTCTAACTTAGTGATTTTGCTGGTTGCCTTATATTTCAACCAAACTTTGTGTTTGTGATTCATAATTAGGCACCTAGTATGTTTGCTAAGTAGGATGGAATGAATATGTGTTCACTTTTCTTGTCGAGTTTGACATTGGAGTAGGAGAGTATGCTCTCATCCTTCTTAGGGTGATCAGAAATCCAGATCTTCGATACCATTCTCATGTCTTGGATTGTTTGTTACCTTTAGAGGGCCTGCCTTCCCGACCATTTGCTTTCTTTTGCAAGCAAGTGACAATCGTGAGAAGGGAATGACCCAAAGTGAGTACAACTAGAGTACCTTGGCATTCTAACTCACTATAAATAAATACCTGATGGGCGAAAGCTTTGAAGGAAGGGTTACGTGGGAATTGTAGTTACTTGGGAAGTGATGACCCTTGGACTCTTTCTCATATCAGCATCTAAGTAGGGCCTCACGGTCTAAATTGTGCTTGCACGACTACATTTGTTTGATATCTTGGTGGGCCTATATCTCAATCATGCTTGCATGACACCAAGGAGTAGCGCTTAACAAAAATCCTTATTAAACACCTTGTATTTAGAGGCCAAAAATCCTTCTAGTTGCTTGAGAAGGAGGAGTTCGGATACTTGGAAGAGATACTAAGTTCGCCATGGGGAGATTTCCATAAGGACTGATGCTTGGCTGCCCTGAGAAGTGAGTGCCGTGGAGGGGAGCCCATGGGGTCAAGCATCTATGTATTGTCCTTGAATCTCATAACAAGTCTACCTCTCAAGTACCTACTGTCCTTACCTACCATAAGAAATGTGTGAATGAGCATGATTGTCTTGAGTCTAAGTTAAAATATCTTGTCTTCTTCGCTTGTCAAAAGTTGAGTTGTGTCTCATTTCAAAAACAAGACAAATTGACTCAAAACAAAGTAAACACAAGAGTATTTCATTCAACAAAGTTCAAAACACCTTCAAACATGGTTGTCAAACATTTTTCAAAATCCTGTCTCAACATTCATGTCACTTAGATTTAGGTTCATCCTAGGTTTGCATTTTGCAAATTCATTATCAACTACCAAGGTTAAGTTTCACCTAGGTCATACTCCTTTGCATATCAATAAGGGTCATCCATTTGCATGTGTCCTCTTGCATTAGAGTAATACCATTTCATAATTCAACCTTAGGTTTTGTCTTAGGTTGACATTGTCATACATTTGCATTTGCATCTTTGTCCTCATAACATTAGGTCACATTTGCATACCCTAGGTCTCTTCATTAAGCTTAGGTCATTATCATATCATATTAGGGTCATTTGCATAGTAATTGTCGCTTTGCATATAGTGTCAAAACTAGGTTTTGTCATACTTGAGTAATGCAAATCTTTGATAAACCCTAAGTCATTGTTAGGAAGTCTAGACCTTATCAAACTTTTGTCTTTTTGTCATCAATGTCATTTTGTCAAACCTAGCTTAGTATCCAAGCATATAGGGGAGACATTGTCATTTTGTCCTTTTGTCACTTGGTCCTTTTGTCCTTTGAGGTCTAGACATCATTTCAATTCCCTAAGGGTCTCTTTTTTAGATTTGCATTCCAAAAAGTTTGCCAAAATCTTGAAAAACAACCAAAAACATAGGTTGCATTCTTGCCATAGATTGCATTTTCATCTATTTAGTTTGCATTTAGTTACATATCATACATCATCCTTGAAAAATTCCAAAAATATTGCATTTGCATAAGTGACATGCCTATTGAAACAAGGTCAAAATCTAAGAAGATGGGCGAACCAACATATCAACCCATTGACAATGTATCAAACTCAGAATTGCAACCTAGTCAATCATTACAAATTGAAGGTTCATCAAACACATCATTACCACCATATGGAATGGTTCAACTTGGACCACCTCCATTATATGAACTAGTGTTTGTACCTATGAAACCAGGACATGGGAGTGTTCCACCAACACCAAGAGGAAATGCACCTTTTTATTGGAATCAACCGAACCTGCAACATGACATTCAAACTCAAACATTATATGAGGAACAAACTCTTTCACAAGGATTTGGTTCAGATCAAGGCATTCAACAAGAAACAAATCCAAATGTTTTACCAGATTCTTCATTAGATTTTGATGCTTCTGATGATGTTGATATGTTCCTTAAAGATCCAAAGTTGACGAAAAAGATGGATAAATTCTTGAACAAGGTCTTTAAGATGTTCCCACAAAAATATCTTGACATGATGAGTAATGTGACCTCCTCAAGTGAGCAAATCAATGTGCAAAAACAACAAGTCAGTGAGCTGTTAAGTTTCTCTCCACATCCAAATGAAGAAAATGTGCAACAAGGAACTCAACCTACCTTGATGAGTAAACGTGCTTCAAAAGCATTGACAGTGACTATTCCTCAAAAGTCACCATTTGAAACAATAAATAATCCGTTATTTAATACAACACCTGTAACACAAGATCAAATGAGGGCCACACAAATATTGATAGCTGTCCCTCAACAAGAAGTGGTTCCTCACATGCATAAAATTGGATCAAAATCTAAGATGCAAGAAAGCTTTACGACTGGAATGCCCGATCTTACCAATGTCCAAAACAATTCCACCATACAACAAAGTTCCTATGTCCCATTAAGTTCAATATATTTGCCAAATACTCAAGTACCTGTTATGCAAAATATTGTGATAGATCCTTTGATAATGGCAGCACAAAGAGCTACAAATAGTGGTTTGCACCAACAACAAATGTTACAACAATTGAGTAATGCACACAAGGCACAATTGAATGTGAAAACAAGACATGCACAACAACAACAATATCACATTCAACAACAAGTCACAACATCTTCTGCACCATTACAAGAAACTTGCAACCACCACAGTGGATTGGACAAACAACACAACAAGTCAATGCAAGTGCCATACCCCATCTTAAGGAGAAACAACAAAAACCTCCCAAACAAAGTTTTTTGCAAATGATGGGATTTACACTGAGACAACAACACTTGGCACAAAGTCAACAAATTCTGATTCGTCAGCATCAACAACAACATGTGCCTCAATATGTGCCAAGACAAACAAATTATCATACTTCATAACCACAAGTGATGTCTGTGCAATATCAACAACACCCTCAATTGCAATATCAACCTAGGCTACAAACGGTGATTCCACCACAAGAAGCATAGCAACAAGGTCAATATCAAGGCATGGCACAACCACCGCAACAAGAGGTGTACCAAGAACATTATATGCCAGAGACACCAAAGACAACAATTTCAGAGCATCAACAACCGATGGGAAACAAGATGTATCGACAAAGCGTACACCCAAGAGTAAATGATGAACTTCCAAAATCTTCACTACCTAACGCATTTGCACAACAACTTGAGAAGTTGCAATGACAAGTCAACGCATTGGAAACCAAAGGAACAAAGAAATTGTACACAGATCAAGATTTATGTCCTAATCCATTTGACAAGAGCTTGTACATGCCTCCCTTCCCTAAGCATTTTGAGGCACCTAATTTTGAGAAATATAAAGGGAATGGCAATCCAAAAGATCATATTCGAGCATTTTTCGTGGCATGTACTAAAGTGAGTTATGAGGAAACATATTTAATGCGTTTATTTGCACGAAGTCTCACGGGACAAGCCATGGATTGGTATTTGCATTTGCCAGGGAATATAAAGACTTGGTCGGAATTGGCTCAAAATTTTATATCTCACTTCGCATTCAACATTGACAGTGACGTGACCATGTCAGATTTATGCAACACCAAGCAAAAGCAAGGCAAACCATTAGTGACTTTCTTGCAACGATGGCGAAGCTTGTATAGTCGTTCTTCTCTAGATATACCTGAAGAACAACAAGTGAACTTATTTATTCAAAATTTGGTCCCAAAAATGATGTATGAACTCAAATTGAAAAGTCCCAGTACCATTGAGAAACTCATTAAGAAAGGGATGAACATTGAAACTACTCTTGTAGCTAAGGGAATCATTAAGCTCAACAAAGATAGTGACAACACAAACAATTCAAGAGATAGAAATAGATTTTGGTACAAAAATAAGAATGTCACTAATGATGGAGTTGTTGACGCAAGAGCAGTAAATGCAAATCAACCCTTGTTCACAATAAAGAAATTGAGTGCTCCTAATATGTCAACTATGGAACAAAATCAAACACCAACGAGCAATGTTACTCAATAGCCACCATATCAACAATACACTCAACAATATAATCAACAACAAGGTCAGCAACAAAACCAACAACGCAAACCTTTCCAATCAAGGGATGGGCCTCCTCAACAGTTTCCGCCATTGGGAGAGCCTATTGAGTCAGTAATGAAACAATTAATACAAGCAAAATTTATCAAGTTACTAGATATCAAGGCAGAACCATTGGTAAAGCCGCATTGGTGGAATGATAATGCATATTGTGAATACCATCGGTCAAAAGGACATAAAACCGCGTCGTGTTTTCAATTGAAACATATGATTCAAGACTTGTTAGATCAAGGAGTAATTGAGGTAGACCCGCCCAACGCGACCTCTAACACAGATCATACAATTTTCAAAACTCCTTTGCTTGATCATGACAAGGGTAAAGCATCTTCTTCAAACTCTATCCAAACAACAAATTATGCAAATACTGGTTATAACAATGTCATCAATTGTTTTCGAGCGTCAAATGAATATGTTTCCACTATAAGAATAAAGGGACAAGATCCTTCTTGCGTGGTCACCACTCATCGATCTAAAATAGTCCTGAAAGGAGCTCCTGCAACTCCTCCCAAATCAACTCCTGCAAGTCAGTATAATCTCCTAGATCATCTGGGAAAGACACCTACACAAATATCAATCCTTGAGCTATTGAAAATGTCCCCTATGCATCGCGCAGTCCTAGATAAAGCTTTAATCGAGTCCACTGTCCCGACAGACATTGATGTTGACCAATTTCAAGCCCAAATTGGACATCTAGCTGTTTCCCAACACGTTGCCTTTTCTGATAACAATATTTCACCTAATAAGCTCCCTCATAATGATCCTTTACATCTTGAAGTCTTTGTCCATAATTGCAAGATCCGACGAGTCTTGATAGATGGTAGAGCAGGTCTTAATATTTGCACCTTAAGGGTAGTCATTGGCCTTGGTTATACAGAAAATGACATTGATTCTTCCAAAAGAATTACAATCAAAGCATATGATGATGCTGAGCACCCATCTAAAGGGATCATTTCATTACCTATCAGAGTTGGTCTAGTGACAAAAAACACTTTCCTGCAGGTCCTAGACCTTGATCTCCCTTACAATATGATTCTTGGCCGTCCGTGGATTCACGCAATGAAAGCAGTTCCATCTACTTATCATCAATGTCTAAAATATCCTTACAATGGGAGTGAGATAACAATTCCAGGAGATCGTAATCCATTTCAATTTTGTGCTAATTTAAAGGATTCCTCGTAGCAACAAGTCCTAGTTAATAGAGAGGCCCACTCACATAATTATGTGGATCCTAATGAATTGTTAGATGCTGTCAAAGGAAAATTGAAGATACAGGACCAAGGATGCAGAGAGTATTCAATGGCTCAAACATTCCTCATTGGGAATTTACCAATATCTCCAAAATCACATGGTAAACCACATTTGTTGCAAAAGGAACCTAAAATAGTCATTCAATATCAACCCCCCACTACATTTACAAGATGGGGTGAACTTGACAAAGAAACTTTGGATGATGATGTCATAGATTGGCTTTATAAGGATCCAACTGAGACACCATCTATCAGGTTGCCGGAAGAGCGGTATGGCAAAGGGTTTACTATGCTGCAGAAAAAGGGATATGATGGCTGCAGTGGCTTGGGCCTTGACAAGAAAGGAAGACTAGAACCTATTATACCCAAGATGCGACCTCCAACTTTAGGGTTAGGTTTTGTACCATTGCAAATTGGACCCTCGTCTACCAAAGTGACCACGTGTAGAAAGGAGTGTGACTCTGATGATGAAACGACACCTGAGGATACCTGACCCGAAACTGATTCCAATGAATGGGAGTGGAGTTCCTTTTCTTCTATCTCCTATGCCCTTGACAATGTTTTCCTTGACCCTGATGATTTGCCCATGGAAGAAAAACATGAAATAACTCCCCCTCCCTCTCTCTCCTTAAAACCGATGATGACATGCCCCTTGTCTATCCACAGCTTATCCAACATGACCAACAAGAACCACTCACATTGGATTGTTTTCAAAATGACGAAGCAATTGCAGAATTCCTTGGACTCCGAGAAGGCATACCATAAGGTGATCATAAAGCAAGATTTACAATTGATCTAGATTCCAAAGCATATTTTGGGGAGTCAACTCCATCTTCTAGTCATAAAAATGAAAAAGAAAAGGTAAAAAATCAAAAGAATAGGTCTTTGAGTGAAAACCGTAAGGCACTCTCTGATCATGAAAAAGTAAAAATAAAAGACGTACCTGCAGGTGAAAACCTCTTTGAGGCACCCAAAGGTGGAAGATTGGATGTACCCTCGTCAAGTCAGGATAAATCCCATTGCTTGTGGAAATGACCGAAGAAATAAATTTGGGTACACCTAACAACCCTAAGGTCATTCATTTCGCTGCTTCTCTATCAAAACAGGAAAAGATAGATTTTGTAAATTTTTTTCTTGAGAAGAAGATCAGTTTTGCATGGTCCTATGTAGATATGCCTGACCTTGATCCAGAATTAGTCCTTTATCACTTGCCATTAAAATCAGATGCCAAGCCCATCAAACAAAAACTCAAAAAGATGCATCCCTAGGTGGCTCTCTTGGTCAAGGTAGAACTAAAAAAATTACTAGACGTGGGCTTTATCAGACCCATTGATTATGCAGACTGGATTTCAAATTTGGTACCAGTTAGCAAGGTAACTGGGGGCATCAGAATCTGTACAGACTTTAGGGATCTCAATAAAGCATGCCCTAAAGATGACTTTCCACTGCCAAATATTGACATCATAGTTAACATGACTGCCGGATATGAGATGCTATCATTGATGGATGGTTTTTCTGGATATAATCAAATTCGCATTGCTCCTGAAGATCAACATAAGACTGCATTTACATGTGCTTGGGGTACTTACTGCTGGAATGTGATGCCCTTTGGTCTTAAAAATGCTGGCGCAACATATCAAAGAGCTATGACGACAATTTTCCATGATTTTATGCATACTTTGATGGAGGACTATGTTGATGACTTATTATGCAAATCTATCACAAGAGATAGTCATCTAGCCATCTTGGGCCCAATCTTTGACCGAATGGAGACTTACAAGCTCAAACTCAATCCAAAGAAGTGTGTCTTTGGTGTCACAGCTGGCAAATTATTAGGGTACATTATTTCTCATAGAGGCATCGAAGTCGACCCTGCCAAGGTTAAAGCAATAATGGATATTCCTCCTCCTTCCAATCTCCGTCAACAAAGAAGTCTGCAAGGAAAGCTACAGTCAATCTGCCGGTTTATAGCTCAATTGGTAGACAAATGTCATCCCTTCCAGCATTTATTGCATAAAGGTGTCACTTTTAAATGGACTGCGCAATGTCAATCAGCATTTCAAACTCTCAAGGAATATTTGCTGTCGCCACCTATTCTAATGCCTCCTATAGAAGGAAAGCCATTTATATTGTATATTTCTGCAACTGAAATGGCACTGGGAGTTCTCTTGGCCTAACAGGATGAGAAAGGCAAAGAGCGGGCTATTTATTATATCAGTCAGACACTAGTGGGCTATGAGCTGAATTATTCAACTATTGAACAGGCATGTTTAGCAGTGGTCTTTGCAACACAGAAGCTTCGACACTATACGTTAAATCATCAGACATTGTTAGTTGCAAAAATTGATCCCTTGAAATACTTGCTTAGTAGGGCAGCTTTGACAGGTCGCCTAGAAAAGTGGGTCATGATCCTCAGTGAGTTTGATATTGAGTACATTGAGAGAAAGGAAATCAAAGGACAAATCATAGCGGATTAACTTGCAGAGGCACCTATTCATGATGATCATCCAATGTTGATGGATTTTCTGGATGAATCAGTCTTTGCTGTCACATCTTCTAATGAATGGAAATTATATTTTGATGGATCCCATACCAAATTCGGGTCCGGAGCAGGTATATTGTTTGTCACCCCTCAAGGTGATGCTATTCCCAAATCCTACTGAATAACCTTCCATTGCACAAATAACATTGCAGAATATGAAGCTCTTGCTACAGGACTCCGAATAGCGATCCACTGGAACATCACACATTTGCAAGTCTATGGAGATTCCTAGTTAGTCATCCATCAAGTGAATGATGACTACGAAACAAAAGATGAAAAGCTTATTCCCTACAAGCATATGGTGGATTTCTTCAAGACAAAATTTACGGCTATCCATTTCAGTCAAGTTCCCAGAATTCAAAACAAGTCGGTAGATGCGATGGCCACTATTCCTTCCATGATAAATCTGCCCCACAATATGGACAGATGTGAATTTTTGGTCGAACAATTGCTTGTCCCTTCTTTTGAAATTACGACAGCAGATGTGATGTGTGTTCTTGTTGGTCCTAATTCCTCGTGGTACAATGACATCTATCAATATTTGAAATCCCAAACCTTACCACCTAACCTTTCTTCTAACCAACGCCGAGCCTTCATCCAACAGACAGCCAAATATGTCATCATTGCTGACACCCTTTACCGTCATTCCTTTGACCATACCCTCCTTAGGTGTTTGGATTCTAACGAAGCACAAACGACTTTACGCGAGGTTCACGATGGTATATGTGGTGGCCATTTCAATGGTCTGAGCTTAGCCAAAAAGTTGGTTCGTACTGGGTATTATTGGCCCACTCTGGAAAAGGATGTTCATAATTTTGTCAAGAAGTGCTACAAATGCCAAATCCATGGAAATTACATTCATGCGCCAGCCCAAGAGCTTCATTCTGTCATATCTCCATGGCCCTTTTCTCAATGGGGATTGGATCTTATTGGCAAGATTCACCCGATATCTGCAAATGGACACAAGTTTACCATTACCACCACAGAGTATTTTACAAAATGGATCGAGGCTATCCCCATGACCTATATCATTGGTGTGCAAATTTCAAAATTCCTATTGAATTATATCATATGCAGATATGGGGTTCCCCTTGCAATAGTCACAGATAATGGCCGACCATTCAAGAATAAAGATCTCAAGGAACTCTATGAAAAGTTTCACATCCAATACCGTTTCTCCAATCCATACTATCCATAGGGTAATGGTCAAGCCGAAGCATCAAATAAAACCATTATCAAGATCCTGAAAAAGGTTGTCAATGACACTGGTCGAGATTGGCATGTACAGTTAAATCCAGCACTATGGGCTTATCGCACTTCTATCCGCACACCTACTGGCGCAACACCTTATTCCTTGGTGTATGGTGCGGAAGCCATTTTACCCTTAGAAGTGGAGATTCCTTCTTTGCGTGTTTCTTTGCAACATCTGATTGATGATGAAATGCACAGAGTCTCTCAGTTGCATTAGCTTGAGATGTTAGATGAGAAACGTCAGACAACCTTGACACATTTGCAAGCATATCAAAACCGTCTTCGTCGCTCTTATAATAAGAAGGTCAAAGGGTGACACTTCAAAGTGGGAGATCTAGTTTTAAAGGCAAACCCCAAGAATGCACAATCTACTGACATCATCAAAGGAAAGTTTGAACCTAATTGGGTTGGGCCTTTCATAGTTACTACAGCCTATGGCTCGGGGGCATATCGGCTTGCCACCCCAAAAGGTGAACCTTTGTCAGATCCAATCAATAGTATGTACCTTTGCAAGTACTGGGCATAGTTTTCTCTCAGCAGTTCTTCACATATGATCCTGAAAAAATACAAAAAAAAAAATCAAAAAACTAAAAAAAAATCAAAAAAATAAAAAAAAAAAGTGAAAAAGAGAAAAAGACAAACAAAAGTAAAGAAAAATAAGTTGCCCTCTAGTGAAAACCTGGCAAACAGGAGCTTTGGACAAGTACCATGGTGAAAACCTGGCAAACAAGTTCCATGTGTAAAAGATTATTGCTCCATCATCTATCATGACCCCTAGCTATACTTTTTCTCTGCAGGTTTATCATGCTTATCCTTGCCCTGACCCAATGTTCTGTTCCAGGCCTATGATTGGTCAACATCATTGTCTTGCATACTCAGGTTCCAGTCCTTGTGCATATGTTTTGGTCCTGGTCGCTGTCTATATTTTTCAAATGTTCATTGGGTGTGTGCCCCTTGTCATGATCAATTACTGGAGCTTTCAATTGGCAAAATGTCCTGAAAAAAATCATAACAATTGAAAAATGTCCTTAAAAAAAATCATAAAAATTGAAAAATGTCCTGAAATAATCATAAAAATTGAAAAATGTCTTGAAAAAATCTCTAAAAATCATATAATGTCTTGAAAAAAATCCCTAAAAATCATATAATGTCCTGAAAAAATCCAAAAAAAAAAGTCAAATATAGTCTTGAACAAAAGAACAAAAAAATTTGTAAAAACTCGAAAAAACCAAACAAAACAAAAATATCCCCTTTGTGCATAGACAGATCGCTGAGCATACATCCAATGACAATCAATCACACACTGCGCTTTACTAAAAATCACGCATTCACGGATGAACTTTTCAATCAAACCGGATATTGAAACTGATTAAAATTGTCATATCAATCAATCAACATCAATATCATTTGTCCTTGTCACTACTATCATGGGTCTTATACAGGGTGTGGTATACTCGAAACCAGAATGTGTCTTATCTTAGATGGGGTAATGCATTCCCTGAAACCAGACAGCATGATCATTCTTGTTTTTCACTTTTGACAATGACAATCAGACTGTTTGTTTGACTTGGTTGAATTTGTGTGTCTTATCTTTTTACTGATTTATCTTTGGCTTCGATCATGTTCCTATGTTGCTCGATGATGTCACTGAGTGATTTAGAGTGACCGGGATGGTTCATGGTCCCTTTCCTTTTTTGTTGTGTTTGCTGTTTGTAGAATGTTTGTCACAAACTAGGGCAACTATATCATTGGGTGTCTGTGATAAGTACGTTTTCTCTGTGAACGCTGCACATACCTCAACCCTTGATATATGCACCCTAGGATGCTTCACTCATTCCTTATGTGCGATGTGTCTGTCTTTTGCAAAAAGGGTTGCGTTTCAGCTCTGGCCTTCAATGCCATGATGCTCTGCATCCGCTTTGCTACATTAAATAAAGGTTCTCACCTACAAAGTGCATTGGTGAAAGCAAGTTTTTCTTCATCTCTAACTGTCCTCTGTCTAATTTCTTCTTACTAACATTTCTTCTGTCAGTTTGGGCAGTCAGTTCGGTCTGGTGCTCCCACACAAGCGCAGGATGCGCCCACACAGGCGCAGAAGTCTTTTTTTCATTCCCTATGGGCCCCGCAATGTCCCGCAAGCGATCAAAATTCATGAAATTGACAATATGGGTTTTTGAGGTACATACCATTGCTCCTACTTCGTCTGGTCATCTGTAGGTGTGTACACGTTCCCCGAGGTGATCTGCCATTGGAATGTTCGCCATCTCTCTGCAAGGGTCCTTTTCCAGAGCAACAAATCCTCCACTTTGGCTAGTGCAAATGAGCTCTTTTCACTCTCTTTGTCTCATTTATAGATCTTTGTCAGTGCATAGATGGATGTGCACTCTCTCCATCTTATGCTAGTCGTGGTCTTTTTCACCTTCAATTGCTTGTCATTTGTGTATCCGATCCCCGATTTTCAGTCTGTTTGCTCCTATCATTTTCTATCATTCTTATCGATCAATTGGCCTCTTTTCTGGATGTTTCTGGCCAATTCCTTGAGGGGGCATGCATATGTCATTGTCATTATCTGGGGCATTTTCATTATTGTTCATTGAAACAACGCTTGAAATCGCATTGTCTCAAAGAGGGGCAAAATGTAGACATCTAAAAATGGTCAACGCTTGCGGAGTCATACTTTAACATTGGCGCATTGCCTTATTTTAGGTTTTTTTGTGTCGCATTAACATTTCTTCTATGTCACGCACTTGGTCTTTATCATTTGCAAGCTTCGAGTCTTTCTTCTGCATTCTTCATTTATCTCACTTTTGAATTTGGTCTTGTCAATAATAATCTTCAATCATGATTTTGGTCCATTTTATCCTGTCACATCAATGTGCATGCTCATTTGGCATATTTTGACATCGTCAATTCGATTTCATTTTGGACATCATCAATCCTAATCAATGATAGAATTAGAGTTTTGTCCTCTTGTCAATTTTGTGATTGATTTGTCATCGATCATTGTCCTTTTCAATCTTGTCATCTTGCGATTGATTCGACATTGATCCTTATCAACTTGTCAATCTTGTCATCTTGCGATCGATTCGACATCGATCCTTGTCCTCTTGTCAATCTCATCAATTTTGCGATCAATTTGTCATCGATCATCATCCTTCTCAATCATGTCAATTTGGATCAATTAGTTATTGTTCCTCGTCAATTGGTGCATTTATCATCAAATCATTTATCAAGTCAGAATCATGATCAAATCAACCCTATATCAATTATCTTTTGTTAGGACCTAATTGTCATTCTTGCATTTCTAATTCATCTTCTAAGGTTTTATGATTTATTCATTTAATCTTGTTTGCCATTTTCCCTCCAGGTTAAATAATTTATTTATTTATCCTAAGCCTTCTTGTCATAATTAAATATTTATTTAATTGGCTAATTAATTCCCTCTCTTTTTGTGAATTAATTAATGAATGAAAAATTGTTAATTAATTCACTTATTTTTCTAATTTCATCAATTTCTAATTTTCCTAATTCCTAATTTCCACCTAATTTTCTAATTTGTCAAAAATCAATTTGCACCTAATTAATTTCTCTCTAGTCTTTCCCTATTTTTGTGCTTCGGTGGAAGCATGAATTTCTCATGCGTCATACTATTGGCATAGCAAGATGTCATAAGCTTTTAGTCCTCTAACCTTTGCATTGGCAATATGTCATAATTCATGACATAGAAGGTGTCATAACCTTCTTCCTTCAACTCAATTGTGCCATTTTTTGAAGTCAATTGCCTCTAATATCAATTTCATGCTAATCTTGTCTTTTCTCCAATTTATCTATAAATTGGATGAATTTCTTCAATCAAAAGGCCAAATCAATCATGCTTCTAGTATCTTTATCCTGTCTTGTCAATTTTGCTTTCATATTATGATTATGCACTTGTAGGTGAGATCCACAAAACAAAGCAATTTGAAGGAGAAAGAAGGACAATGGAGAATTCTTGAGGAGACATTTCACATTTGTGATGGTTTGCATTAGAATTGAATGTAATTAGGATTTACCATTGCAATTTAGTTTTCATGATTGAGCTAGGCTAATGTTTATATTGCTTTGATGATTGAGCTAGGCTAATGTTTATATTGCTTTGATGATTGAGCTAGGCTAATGTTTATATTGCTTGGATACTAAGCTAGGTTTGACGAAATGACATTGATGACAAAAAGACAAAAGTTTGATAAGGTCTAGACTTTCTAACAATGACTTAGGGTTTATCAAAGATTTGCATTACTCAAGTATGACAAAACCTAGTTTTGACACTATGCAAAGGGACAATTACTATGCAAATGACCCTAATATGATATGATAATGACCTAAGCTTAATGAAGAGACCTAGGGTATGCAAATGTGACCTAATGTTATGAGGACAAAGATGCAAATGCAAATGTATGACAATGTCAACCTAAGACAAAACCTAAGGTTGAATTATGAAATGGTATTACTCTAATGCAAGAGGACACATGCAAATGGATGACCCTTATTGATATGCAAAGGTGTATGACCTAGGTGAAACCTAACCTTGGTAGTTGACAATGAATTTGCAAAATGCAAACCTAGGATGAACCTAAATCTAAGTGACATGAATGTTGAGATAGGATTTTGAAAAATGTTTGACAACCATGTTTGAAGGTGTTTTGAACTTTGTTGAATGAAATACTCTTGTGTTTACTTTGTTTTGAATCAATTTTTCTTGTTTTTGAAATGAGACACAACTCAACTTTTGACAAGCGAAGAAGACAAGATATTTTAACTTAGACTCAAGACAATCATGCTCATTCACACATTTCTTATGGTAGGTAAGGATAGTAGGTACTTGAGAGGTAGACTCATTATGAGATTCAAGGAGAATACATAGATGCTTGACCCCATGGGCTCCCCTCCACAACACTCACTTCTCAGGGTAGCCAAGCATCAGTCCCCATGGAAATCTCCCCATGGTGAACTTAGTATCTCTTCCAAGTATCCGAACTCCTCCTTCTCAAGCAACTAGAAGGATTTTTGGCCTCTAAATACAAGGTGTTTAATAAGGATTTCTGTTAAGCGCTACTCCTTGGTGTCACGCAAGCGTGATTGAGACATAGGCCCACCAAGATATCAAACAAATGTAGTCGCGCAAGCATGATTTAGACTGTGAGGCCCTACTTAGATGCTGATATGAGAAAGAGTCCAAGGGTCATCACTTCCCAAGTAACTACAATTCCCACGTAACCCTTCCTTCAAAGCTTTCACACATCAGGTATTTATTTATAGTGAGTTAGAATTCCAAGGTACTCTAGCTGTACTCACTTTGGGTCGTTCCCTTCTCACGATTGTCACTTTCTTGCAAAAGAAAGCAAATGGTTAGGAAGGCAGGCCCTCTAAAGGTAACAAACAATCCAAGACATGAGAATGGTATCGAAGATCTGGATTTCTGATCACCCTAAGAAGGATGAGAGCATACTCTCCTACTCCAATGTCAAACTCGACAAGAAAAGTGAACACATATTCATTCCATCCTACCTAGCAAACATACTAGGTGCCTAATTATGAATCACAAACACAAAGTTTGGTTGGAATATAAGGCAACCAGCAAAATCACTAATTTAGAAGTTTGATTTGTTTGGTCTTTGACTAGCGAACCTGCATAAGATTTGTTAGTAGTTTCATTTTTGTCTTCGCCATGCGTAATGCCAAGGTGCTGCACAGAGAATCAATACCAAAGAAAACCAGAATACAAGAATAGAATGCAAAACAAAGTAATTTGCAAGTAAAAACACTGATTTTCACCTCTATTTCTTGCCTTACACAGGCGCAAATGTCTTGATACAGGTGCAGAATGCATTGACACAGGCGTAGATCCCTTTGACACAGGCACAAATCCCTCCTACACAGGTGCATAAGTGCCCAAAAAGCCCTGAATTGCCCTGTTTCTTGGGTTTTCACCTACAAATCAGCTCAAATGGCACTCAAAAGCATGGTTAAATGGTTAGTTCACGTCAGGTTCACCAATTAATGTAGATAGGAATCTGGAAATCATCACAGAAATATAAACATTAGCCTAGCTCAATCATGAAAACTAAATTGCAATGATAAATCCTAATTACATTCAATAGAGATACATGAAAAACAAGACATTCAATTCAAATGCAAACCATCACAAATGTGAAATGTCTCCTCAAGAATTCTCCATTGTCCTTCTTTATCCTTCAAATTGCTTTGTTTTGTGGATCTCACCTACAAGTGTATAAGCATAATATGAAAGCAAGATTGACAAGACAACATAAAGATACTAGAAGTGTGATTGATTCGGCCTTTTGATTGAAGAAATTCATCCAATTTATAGATAAATTAGAGAAAAGACAAGATTAGCATGAAATTGATATTAGAGGCAATTGATTTCAAAAAATGGCACAATTGAGTTGAAGGAAGAAGGTTATGACACCTTCTATGTCATGAATTATGACATATTGCCAATGCAAAGGTTAGAGGACTAAAAGCTTATGAAATCTTGCTATGCCAATAGTATGACGCATGAGAAATTCATGCTTCCACCGAAGCACAAAAATAGGGAAAGACTAGAGAGAAATTAATTAGGTGGAAATTGATTTTTGACAAATTAGAAAATTAGGCGGAAATTAGGAATTAGGAAAATTAGAAATTGATGAAATTAGAAAAATAAGTGAATTAATTAACAATTTTTCATTCATTAATTAATTCACAAAAAGAGAGGTAATTAATTAGCCAATTAAATAAATATTTAATTGTGACAAGAAGACTTAGGATAAATAAATAAATTATTTAACCTGGAGGGAAAATGGCAAACAAGATTAAATGAATAAATCATAAAACCTTAGAAGATGAATTAGAAATGCAAGAACGACAATTAGGTCCTGACAAAAGATAATTGATATAGGGTCGATTTGATCATGATTCTGACTTGATAAATGATTTGATTGATAAATGTGCCAATTGATGAGGAACAATAACTAATTGATCGAAATTGACATGATTGAGAAGGACGACGATCGATGACAAATCGATCACAAAATTGACGAGATTGACAAAAGGACAAGGATCAATGTCGAATCGATCACAAGATGACAAGATTGATGACAAATTGATCGCAAAATGAAAAGATTGACAAGTTGATAAGGATCGATGTCGAATCGATCACAAGATGACAAGATTGAAAAGGACAATGATCGATGACAAATTGATCCCAAAATGACAAAATTGACAAGAGGACAAAACCCTAATTCTATCATTGATTAGGATTGATGATGTCCAAAATGAAATCGAATTGACGATGTCAAAATATGCCGAATGAGCACGCACATTGATGTGATAGGATAAAATCGACCAAAATCATGACTGAAGATTATTATCGACAAGACCAAATTCGAAAGCGAGATAAATGAAGAATGCAGAAGAAAGACTCGATGCTTGCAAATGATAAAGACCAAGTGTGCGACATAGAAGAAATGTTAATGCGACGCAAAAAAACCTAAAATAAGGTAATGCGCCAATGTTAAAGTATGACTACGCAAGCGTTGACCGTTTTTAGATGTCTACATAAATATAATGCAAATAATACCAATAAAACTATGTACAAGCAAGCTTAGATATACAAACCAAATCGTATATTAAAATGCACTATTTATTATGCTAAAGACATGTACCACTTACATATAAGAGGTCATCATCCATATTCACAAAAAGAAAAAAGAACGCATGCTATTTAAAATATTTTTAATTTATTCTATAATTTAGGCTATTTTAATTTTTAACTTAAAAATTTAATACTTATTAATTAAAATGATTTGAAGAATACGATTAGATTCTAAGTTTTTATTTAGATTACCATTAGAATATGAGAGTATGATAAGATTTCATTGAAAATTCTAAATATTATTTTGGAGATATTGGAATTAATGACAAAATCTTGTTGGCCACAAGAGTTAAGGGGAAATAAGTATAGCAAAAAGAGAGAGTGAATACTAAGAGATAACTAAACTAGCAATTGCAAGCACATTTTTTCCATGCAACACTGAGCCAATTGGGTTTTGTTAAACATACATGTTATCAATAGTCAAACCCAAAAGTACTAAGGGAATGACTATAATACCCTAAAAATGGTCATCTAAACCATGGGCCCCTAATCTCGACAAATTCACCATGGTCCTAATGAAAGGCAATTAAAATCAATCTTGAGCACACAATTAATTTCTTAAATCATTAATGTCACATGGCAAATTAATCACTCTGAATTAATTAAATCATTCCAAGTAAATCAATTTTAAACAATTATCCTATTTATTTTATTAAGTATCCTAGTATATTTAAGTAAATAAATAAATTTGCCATTTAATCACAAAAAAAAAGAATTAATTTACAAAAAAGGAAACAAGTCAAGAAAGAGGAATTGGAAATTATGAGCACAAATCTTCAAAAAAGGAAACAATCAAGAAAGAGTTAAATTGAAAAAAAAAATTAGAAATTGAGAAAAGAAAGCAAATGGTGATAATCTTGAAAATCAAATTAAAAATTGAAAAAATCTCAGAAAAGCAATTAAAACAATTAAATCTCAAAATTGAATAAAATAGAGAATAAAGCAATTTTTTCTGATTTTATCTTAATTTTAGTTCAATTTCCTTTAAAACTGAGAAAAGAAGCCAATCACATCAATTCACCTAGATTGTGCTTCTTCTTGGAAAATCTTGACTGCTCATCATCATTTGACCTCGATGGTTGGTTTCTTTTTGAATTTTCTATAAATTCAGGTTCTCATCTCCTAATCAAGGATCCTAGAGAATAAATTGTTATCATGTTGTTTTTTCTCTAGGTTCATTAAGATTTGTGCATTGAGAATATTTGCATATTAGTTAAATCATCTAGCTTAATATTGCTTAAATCATGTTAGCTTAATCTGGCATCCATCTAGCTTAATCTTGCATCCATTTAGCTCAATTTCATGCTCATACAGATTAAATATTTCATTTAGGTGTTGTCTACTCACTAGTATTGCATATAGAAATCTGAGAGCAAGACTAAAAATCACATCTACTAGAAGGCAATAGGTCACTTTGTGATGGTTTATTATTCATTGTTGATTGATTTACTAACCATGCATCCAATGACTTATTGAAGTGTTGTGTATTCCAGATACATGTACAATCCACTTTTCACACATACATTTTTGGCGCCCATCATGGGGATCTAACCCACAACTACAAGATTTCTAATGTTTCTTTAACAAATTTAATGTTTGGTTTTTATAACTAATAAACATGTGTTAAATTAGCAAATAAAAATCTTTCTTTTTGCTTGTTCTTTTGTGACAGTAAAAAATGGTCTATGTTCGGAGGGCATAAATTTTTAGTGAGCCGTTAGATCTAAACCAATTTTTGATATGTTGTTTAAAACCAAATTTTCTGTATTTTCATCGAAGTGAGTTTCCTAATATTGTCAGGGTTGAAAGTTATGAATGACAAAATGCAACACTATCATTTTACTTGTTCTTCAGTGATAGTAAAAAATGGTCTTTGTTTGGAGGGTATAACTTTTTATTGAACCGTTGGATGTGAACAAGTATTTGATATGTTGTTGCAAACCACGTTTTCTACATTTTCACTGAAGCGATTTGCCTAATGTTGTCTAGTCTGAACGTTATGAATGACAACGTGTAGTACTATCAAAACTGTCATAACTAGGATAGTTATAAAGAATGTAAATTCTTTTTAGATTAGTTTAATTTAAAGTTTACATGCTAGAATTTTATTTTGATAAATTTTTATGTTATTTTGACAACTAATTTTGGGCTTTTAATGTTTGCAGAATGCTTGTCAAAGAATTTATCAATCAAACATACATCTATCAAAGAATCAAAAGCAAAATGACTACTAATGCATTGTTCTTGTTGGTTGCCTAAGGAGGATCGACTAAACATTGTTTATTCATTTAGTATTTTCTTGGGTACTTAAATTGCTATCTGGTTAATGAACAAATCTGTCTTTTGTGCTTGAAGAAAAATCTGAGAGGTAGGAGAGTATGCTCTTGTCTGCATAGACAATCAAAAATCTAGACCTTCAAGGCTTTTTCTAAGTTTTGAGATTTGTGTACCTTTAGTGGGTCTGTCACAGTGGGAAAAAGTAATCACCATGTGAGAATGACCCAAGTGAGTACAACTGGACCTGAGCATTCCAACCCACTATAATAAATAGGCCTTTGGTGATTAAAGTCTCAGAGGATGAGATTATTTGAGTTTTCTCTTTGAGTTCGCTCATATCGTGCATTTTGTAGGGCCTTGTGGTCTCAGTCACATTTACGTGACTACAACTTGTTTCAATACCTTGTTGGGCTACAGGCCTCAATCATGCTTGCATGACTTCAAGGGGTAATTTCGAATGGAATTCCTGACTAAGAACTATAAGATAGAAGCTACCTGATTCACCTCTGAAAGGGGGATAATCTTTGTGCAAGAGAGATAGTAACTCTCCCAAGATACTTGTTATTTCGTGCCCCCATTAGCATTTGGAGTTGGCTAATACAGCATTGAGAATCTATTGCGTGAGACTCAACAACCATATTCTGATTAGCTATTGGGTGTGTACCCGAGTCTGCAAGCAAAGGTTTTCTTCTCTAAGGAAACTTCCATAAGGTTAGCATGTTGTGCTTGAAGTCATTATATATCTTGCGAGTTTAGTGTGTTTTCATCCCTGAAACTAAAACTGGAGAAAACAATAAACAACTTAGTGATCAAAACTTTGTTCGTGTCAAAAAACTAGTCTCTGTCAGTCATCAAAAACTTAGTTCTTATCAAAAACTGGCCTTCGTTAGTGATCAAAAATCTTATCAGTCAGAATCTCATCTCTATCAAGTACTCTGTCGTACGAGTCTGCTGAATTGTCGTCCTGCTACATAGGTATTGTCATACGAGACTTCATTGATCCTATCAGTTTATCGTTTGGCTCTATAAAAACTGTTGTACAAAACTGCACAATTGTTGTCTGGTCCTTTGCATACTATCGTACGAATACAACTTGTAGTCACACAAATCTATCCAGCTTAATTAAATAAATATTTGCTATTTATTTGATTAAAAATACACTAGCCATGAGTTAATTAATTAATATTTAATTAATTCATCTTCAAACATTCTCCTATTAATTAAATAAATTATTCAATTTACTTTAATTAATTCATTAAACCAAGTTCACAAATCAATTAAATAAATAAAATCTATTTATTTAATTAAATCCCCCTATTCCTCTTTTAAATAAATTAAATTAAACATTTATTTAAATCATTATCCCCCCCCCAACTTGCATTTTCCTACAAATGCAACTTGCACACATTTATTGAAATAAATGAATTTTTATTTTTAATAAAATCCTATTTTTCCCTCACCCACCAAATCCACTTGCAAATCTAATCCCCTTCTAGATTCTTCTAACCCCTTCCTAATTAGCCTAATCCATCCCCTAATTATTGTCACATTCCTAAGCAAAATGGAGTCACTTCTCAAAGACTTCAAAAAGTCTTTGAAAAGCATTTAATGCTTTGTGTGTTCAACAATTTAACCTCCAAAGTCTTCCAAAACCACTAATGGCTCTTACATAACCATTAATGGCTCTTACATATCCATTTATGGTTATTTCAACTTGTCTCCCCAAACATTTATTGCTTTGACCATGTTTATCCCTCTTGCCTTTTGCACAAGAGTTTATCCATTGGATAAAAGCTTTATTCTTTGAATAAAGAGTTTATTCATTCAACTAACCTTGACCTTAACTCCCAAGGTCATGTCAAGCATTTAATGCTTATTCCCTCTCCTCTCAACCTATCTCACATTGACACTTGTCATCTTGGGATTGGGTTGAAAGCCCTCACATGGATTTGAAATCATTCAATCCTAACCCTTGTTGAGATTGTTCAATCTCAACCATCCATTGCTCCATTTTTCCTATATATAGAGCTCATTTCTTCATAATCTAGATCCTGAAAACTTGTATGCATTTAACCTATAGGCATTTTAGAGAGCATTTAGCATAGCAAACTAATATCTTGTTATTTTGGTTAAAATCAATCATTTTTAATAGCATCTAGTATTTTAGCTTTTCATTTTACATTTGGAGAAAAATACTCAAATCTCAATCCTCCATAAGCATCCATAGTGCAAAAAGCTGCTGAGAGCTACACTATTTTGGAACTTGGAGAGGAGAGGAACAAAGGAGAAGGAGCCAAGAGCATGTTAGGAGGTATTTGGAGATGCCTTGTCATATTTGCTTCTTTAGTTAAATATTCTTTCATGTTCTTAGTATCTCTTTTGATATGCCTGTTTAGATTAGCTTTTGGTTAACTAACACTAACGATTTCTTGTGTCTTGTGTTGTTTGTCATTTGCTAACCTTGTCTATTTTGCAGAGCATCATTTGGTGAACCCTACGTGAATCCAAACACCCAAGAGATCATTTATTTTTAACCAATAACATGTTTGAATGTTGAAATTGTCACACAGGTTGCGCTTTAGCGCTATTGATCATGTTATAGTGCTATTGAGACTTGTTGTTCTAGTGCTATTGTTCTTACAATAGAGCTATTATATCAATTTTAGCCCTATTGACATGGTTTGAGCGCTTTTGACCCCGTTTTGGCGCTATTGACCCTGTTTGAGTGCTTTTGCCTTCTCTGTCTTTCTTTTTCTTTTAGTGCATTTGTGTTAAATAGCGCTTCTGTTCAAACACAGACTAGTGCTATTGTAACAGAACATTGTAAAAAAGACCTTGTAACCGAAAAAGTGAAAATTTTTAGGCTTGTAGAAGCCCCCCTTAGATATGGATTTTACTAACCGGTTGTTGTTTGTGCAAGTTTAAAAACTCACCTTTTTAAAATCAAAAACTTTATTTTGGTGTTTTAAAACTTGAACAAACAAACTTTCCCTTGCTTTCCAGTTAGGATCACTTATTTCTTTGGTGCATTAAAACTGAACAAAACAAAATTTGTTTTCTTGCAAGTTAGGAAACACACTTTATTTGGTGCTTAAAATCAACACTTCCATTTTCTTGCATCAAACTAAAGAATTTACAATCCACACTTCAATTATTGGTGCACATAAAATACACAATCAACTTGTTTAAAACTTTTTGCAAATCGATTTTTCTTCATGCATACGTGCTTCAATTTTAGTTGACCAGGATTTCCAAAATTCTAGTTTACTCAAAACCTTTGCATTTGAAGTTAAAAAGAACACCATGAATGTTGGAGCAACATCTCCAAATAGTTAGATCACATTACAATGACAAATTAAAAAGAACAAGTATTTTTCGTGCTTGGCACACTTGTGCAAAAAGTTGGTTGAGTGGTCCCACTTCTAACACACACTATCCTTTTCCTTGGCTTTCGTGGTCCTAGGTGCATGAGAAAAGTGTTAGTAACACTCCAAAAAAAATTATCTTTTTAAGAGAGGCCTGCCAAGAGACACATCACTCTTGGGAATGACCTCACACGGTAAATCTTTCAAGCCACTATAAAAATCAGGTGAGAGCGAAAGCTATAGCCTTGGGTATAGCTGTTCCTACAGTGTAACTAGCTGAAAGGACAAATGAGCCCCACCACTAGTTACAAGGCTCTTAAGTGAGTCACTGCAGAATGAACTTATGTCCAAAAACATCGAACATGACTAAACACCTTTAAGTAGTAGCCCACCCATTCTATTGATTGAGGATATTTGCGATATAATTTAGTGCAAGAGCATAGATGGTTTTTCTCCCAAGATACTCACCATACATATTTCCTTGAGTAGAAACATAGCTTTTTGAAAAGTCACTTGTGGCTTGATAAAAGTGGTGACTCCCCCATCATAGGGATCATCTATTTTTTATGCTCGTGTAAGACTTAGTATATCACATCCTTACCTGCCATGGAGGGATTCATAAGGTATGTAGTACCAAAGTCGAAGAAATATCAAGATGTGGGCTAAATTTATCACAACTGGCCATTTGACCTTAGGGACAAAAAGTGTTTGAAGTGTTTTCATTTTAGTCAAGACCAAGTGCAAATTGAGCCGACTTCAGGCTTTGGAAATACACCTTAAAATACATCTAAAGGAAGGGTCATATAAAAGTCCAAGGATTGGGTTGATCTAGACCCATACTCATTTGTGCCTTTTAGGCGACATTCTTGTGTTTGTGTGCTTACTTTGTTTTTTTGTCAAATAAACATCAAAAGAAAAAGTCACTTTCAAAAACAAAGTAGTCATCCAACCAAACATCTTTCAAAACAACCAAAAATATCAAAAACAAAGTGTAAACAACAAAGAATCAAACTTTATGACCATTCTTCACATCTTGCGAAAGAAGAAACGTCATCAGAATATCAGCTTGAAAAGAAGACCATTGAGCTCAAAGGCTTTGATCAAAAGGAGGGAATTCTTCTATGTCAATAGACAAATCTTTATCTCCCATAGAGTTTTTTTGCGTCACATGCGTTTCTACCTTCAAGGCAAAATAAACGAATTTGATTCAAAGTCATTGAACTGCAAAGCTTTTATGCAATATAGAGCTTTGAGTTATCACAAAAACCAAGGAGGTAAGATTAATCCCCACTTTTTTCCAAACGTCTGTATCACATACAACGTAGCTCAAGAAATACCACCAACACCCGAAAGGGAAGAGGTAGAGTTTGTCCCATTTGTGACACAAAGCTTTTATTGAAGTTAAAAACATTCTCATCCACTATCTTACTCATACATCATCGCTTCATCATCAATCCATTCCAACTCTCAACACATTAAGAGGTTCTTGTCCCAAGTTCTCTTTTTAGATATTGCTTTAATCAAACGCATCACATCACTTTTTAGATTGTTTCTACATCTAGGATAAGCTCATCCTAAGAGACACATCTACACAGATTAAAACTAGTTCATGAGTGAATCCTCTCATTACTAGGTAGTTAAATCTGTAACACATCTCAGATTTCTCTACACCTTATCACATCCAACCTTATAAAAAACAAACAAGCAATTCAAAGAAGGAATTTCAGTTACATCTACCTTTAAGTGCTAGAGATCCACATGCAACATAATTCACCAAGCATCAATCTCTCATTTCATCAAAAACTCATCATCATTTTCACACAACTTCAACAAAAGCTTGTAAACAAAATGGCCCAAACCCGATCACAGTCAAGGCAATGAGAAATAGAAATGGAAGAAGAAGAAAAGAAAAATCTCAATGAATTTCAAGAAGCACTTGGAGGAAATACAAATGACGAAAACCCAAGTACTCCCACTCCTACAACAATAGAAAGGGCCTAACATAACCCTCTCTTTAACAGAATTTTTGACGAAATACTCAGGAGCAATGCGGATGCTCACTTTTTAAAGCTCGCTCAAGAACTCTGACTTTGATCTTGCCCAATTAAGACAAGCATTAGATTGACAAAGTCGCCATGAAGAGGAAAGAGGTAGAGATCCCATCAAATATAACATTCCTCGAGGTAACCCACCACCTCCTCCTCCAAATGAAATGGAGATGTTGCGGCAACAAGTCAAGAATCTCGCCCAACAACTTCATAGTGGTGACAAAACTAACCAATTCTCACTCAATGACATCTATCCCTATCCTTTTGATATGAATTTTTATATGCCACCCTTTCAACGAGGATTCGAAGCACCCAAATTCAAAAAATATAGAGGAAAGGGAGATCCTCGTGATCATGTCAAAGAATTTCATTCCGCTTGTCTCGAAGTGGCATATGAAGACACATACCTAATGCGCCTTTTTCCCCAAAGCTTGGGAGGAACAACCACATCATGGTTTTCCCGACTATTAGGTGGCATTAGAATATTTGAGGAACTCATCCAAAAATTCCTAGCTCATTACTCTCATAACATTGAATGCGACATCACCATGGCTGATCTGTGCAACACTAAACAAAAACCAGGTGAACTATTCTCAGTATTCCTGCAATGATGGCATCAAATGTCTAACAGACGTTCTCTTCAGTTACCTGAATGAGAACTACTGGAAATATTCATTTCCAACTTAAACGAACAAATGGAAATTCGCCTGGATGTCAAAGACACAGACTCTTTTAATGATATGATCACCAAGGGTTTGAAATGTGAGCGGGCCCTCATCAAGAAAGGACTTATCAAAATCTATAATGAATCAAAGGATAGTCCTCGCCCATGCTTCAATAGTGATAAACCAAGCTTCTGGAACAAAAACAAGAATATCATCAATGATGGGGTTGTGGATGCCAGGACTATAAAAAGTGCACAACCTGTGGTTTGGTTTGCAAGACAGAATCCTCCACCTCAGAATAACACAAATGTTCCTTCCAATCAAAGTCGCATCACATCTCACGATGAACCAAAACCTCATCAGCAAAAACAAAAATGAACATACACTCCCTTAGGGGAACCCATTGAAACAGTATTGCGACAACTCATTTCTCAAAAATTGGTCACTTTACCTAAAACATCAAACTATGAGCCTCAGGTCAAACCCACATGGTGGCGAGATACTGAACACTGTGATTTCCACCAAGGGAGAGGACACAAGACAAGTAATTGTCACCAATTGAAAGATCTTATTCAGGATCTTATTGACCGAGGTGAAATTGAAATCGAAGGACATGACCCAAAAACAACAAACAATGATCATCTGATGTTCAAAAATCCACTTCCATCACAAGATCAAAGGGGTCCTTCCACTTCTAGGCGAGGCACTAATACCACAGATTATACACAGGCTGCATATAATTACACTGTAAATCACCTATATAATGCCAGTAAACAAGTTGCAACTATAACCATCAAAAATATCAACTCCAATTGCAATGTTGTTACATGACATGGCAAGGTTACCATAAAAGCATCTCCACAAGGTACCACCTCCATCCCAAAGCAATACAATCTTGTGGAACAATTAGACAAAGGCCTGCGCTTATATCCATTTTAGAGCTATTGCGCCTATCGCCATCTCATAAAACAATCTTGGATCAAGCACTCCAAGAGGTGTCAGTCTCTGCAAACCTGAATACAGACCAATTTCAAGCCATGGTTGGAAGTCTAAAGTCATCACTTTGTCTCACTTTTTCCGAAAGTGACAACTCTTCCTTGCAGCAACCTCATAACGCTTCACTACACATTGAAGGCTTTATCAACCAGCATAGGATCAAGCGAGTCTTGATCGATAATGGAGCAAGCCTGAATATTTGTACCCTACAATTGGTCACAGCATTGGGATATGCCATAGAATAAGTGGATTCTTGCAAGAAGATCACAATCAAAGCCTATGACGATGCAGAGCGTTCATCTAAAGGAGCGGTGGTACTACCAATCCGAGTGGGCCCTATGGTAAAACACATCATCTATCAGGTTCTGGACCTTCCTCTGCCATACAATCTATTGTTAGGAAGACCTTGGATACATGCCATGCAAGCCATTCCATCTACCTACCATCAATGTATCAAGTTCCCACATAACGGTGTAGAGATCACAATCCTGGGCGATGCAAATCCCTTTGCATATTGCCATAATATCAGCCATCAACTAGAGATTACCGTTCCTAATAATAGAGAAGCCATTTCCTCCACATCATATATAAGTCCTGCCTCTCTTGCTAGTTCGAACACCACTATACCAAAGCAAGAAAAGCTTAAAATGAAAATAGTAGAGGAAGGTCCTGGGGAATACAACTTGAGTCAACTCTTTTGTGTGGGACAAATGCCCACTTCACCTAGAACACATGGTAAACCACAACTGTTACTCCAGCAACCACTAATCACGCAAGCATGTGCTTTAACGCTTTTCATCCTTGGAAAGAGTCAAGAAGAAGAAACTGAAGATGAGGACTTAGCAGAATGGATCTATAAAGATCCCATCACCACTGATATACCACAAGTTAAGCTTCCTATAGATCAATATGGCAAAGGTCTCCTCATTATGCAAAGAATGGGGTATGATGGTCAGAGTGCTTTGGGATATTGCAAACAAGGATGACATGAAGCTCTACTGCCGAAATTCAAGCCCAAAGGTAATACAGGCCTAGGCTTTGAAAAAGAGATCTTTCCTAAAATCAAATTCAAAGGAAAACCCAACAAACCATTATGTTAGCCTACTGCAAAAAGAACACCTTTCATTATCAAAGCAGCATCAAACACCATCACAACTGCCCCATCGAGGCTCAAAATCCCTACACCACCATCTACAATGCCAATCATCCCACCAATCAAACCAGTAATCCCATCCGTAGCAGCCATCACATCAATAGTACCATTAGCAGCAGCAACTGTATTAGAACCTGCAGCAGCATCTATGACACCAGTAGTTCCAGCAAAAGCAACTGAGTCAACACTACCGATACTCCCCATATTGAATTCCTTAATCCCCATCGACCTTCCTGCAACACTGCTCATTTCATCTACAAAGGTACATCAACCAATCACACCTGTAGTATTTAACTCAAAGGACATCCCAGTATGGTATAGTAATCGGATGCTGGAAAGTGACTCAGAGACTAACTCACGTGAGTGGGAATTTGATTCTGTCCAGCTTAATACTTTAGATGAGGAAGACACATCACTACCTCCACCATGCAAAGACATCCCTGTTTACGGAGAAGCACAGATAAAGACTTCTTGGGTTCCTAAGCTGGAAACATCTTCCATAGACCCTACATCTCATCCTACGCTTGATTCTAATAGGGAGAGTACCATCAACGACCTTCACCACAACATCTTAACCCTCTCTGATACATCTAACACACTTAACCTAATCGATAAAGTAATGCCCATTATTCACCTTGAACTCATCGAATGGAACCAACCAAATCCCACATGTCTTGACTTCTTCCAAAATGATGAGGCCATCATTGACTTTTTGGAATTAAGGGATAACCTACCAAGCAGGGATCACAAAGCTGGATTTGCCATTGAACTTAATAGCGCAACATACTTTGGGGCGGATGCCAACCCTTTCAGCTACAAAAATATAATGATAAAACATGGATCTTCTAGTGAAAACCACACCGTGGCATTATTTGATCCAACAAAAATAAAAAGAAAGAGCGTATCCAACGGTGAAAACCTCTCCGAGGTGCTTGAGAATGAAGGGTTTGACATTCTCCCTCCTAGTACACAACAAGAACGATCAACGATTCTCATCGAGGAAACCAAAGAATACAATGTGGGGACTCCTAAAAATCCTCACCTCATACATCTGGCATCTCTTCTCACTCCGGAAGAACAACCTAAATTTATAGAGTTCTTTCAACAGTGTCAGATCAACTTTGCATGGTCATATGTAGACATGCCTGGGCTTGATCCTGATTTAGTCATGCATCACCTCACCGTAGTAGAAGGAGCCAAACCTGTCAAGTAGAAGCTTCGTAAGATGCATCCTCAAATTGCAGTGCTAGTCAAAACAGAACTCAAGAAACTCCTAGATGTTGGTTTCATTAGACCAATTGATTATGCAGAATGGATCTCCAACATTGTGCCTATCGGCAAACCAAAAGGGGGCATCCGCATTTGTACTGACTTCAGAGATCTGAATAAGGCCTGTCCTAAGGATGACTTCCCCCTACCAAATATCGACATCATAGTGGATCTGACAGTGGGACATGCCATGCTTTCACTCATGGATGGCTTTTCTGGATACAATTAGATAAAATCACACCAGAAGATCAACATAAGACAACCTTCACATGTCCATGGGGCACATATTGCTGGAATGTAATGCCTTTCGGTCTCAAAAATGTAGGGGCGACCTATCAACGAGCGATGACCACCATCTTCCATGACATGATGCATACTATGATGGAAGATTATGTTGATGACTTACTCACAAAATCACTCACCAGAGAAGGGCATCTCAACATATTAGATAAAATCTTTGATAGACTAGAACAATACCATGTTTGACTCAACCCAAAGAAATGTGTCTTTGGAGTAACCTCCGGGAAGCTTCTAGGATACATTGTCTCAAGCAAAGGTATTGAGGTCGACCCAACAAAGGTAAAAGCAATCATGGACATGGCACCACCAAAGAATATCAGTCAGCTAAGGACATTACAAGGGCGACTTCAATCCATCTGAAGATTCATTGCACAATTGGTTGATAAGTGTCACCCATTCACACACCTGCTACACAAGAACATCCGCTTTCAATGGGATGCCAGATGCTAGCAAGCATTCTAGATGCTCAAAGACTATCTCATGAATACACCATTGCGAATACCACCAGATCCAAGCAGACCTTTGTTACTCTATATCTCAGCAACAAGTACAACATTGGGTGTACTACTGGCACAACATAATGCAGAAGGAAAAGAGTGTGCTATTTACAACATTTCTCGAACACTGGTTGGCTATGAACTCAATTACACACCTATTGAGTGAGCTTGCCTACCAGTAATCTTAGCAACCACTAAATTGAGGCATTATCTGTTAACACACAAGGTACAACTCATTGCAAAGATTGATCCACTCAAGTATTTACTCAGCAAAGCAGCATTGACAGGCCGCTTGGCCAAATGGGTGATGATTCTAAGTGAATTTGACATCGAGTACGTGGACCGTAAAGCTATCAAAGGACAAGTTATTGCAGATCAGTTGGCCGATGCACCCCTCATAGGCGATCATCCTCTCATTTCCAATTTTCCAGATGAAGAGATATTCATGATCACAACAACACAACCATGGAAACTATACTTTGATGGTTCATACACTAGGCATGGCTTGAGGGTAGGCATTCTGTTTATCACACCTCAAGGTGATAGTATCTTGAAGTCTTACAGGCTCACATTTCCATGCACCAACAACATAGTAGAGTATGAGGCCTTGATCACAGGACTCAGGCTAGCCGTACAATGGAAATTACAAGAACTACAAGTATATGGTGACTCCCAACTAGTCATTCGACAAGCAACAGATGAATATCAGACCAAGGATGATAAAATAATGCCATATAAGCAAATGGTGGACAATCTAAAGGCATCATTTACTACTATCACTTTTGAGCAGATACCCAGAGATCAGAATCGAGTCGCTGACACTATGGCTACCATCTCATCTCTTCTAGATCTTCCATAAAATTCAACACGCTACGAGTTCTTGGTAGAACAACTTTGGATCCCTGCTTATGATATCCCCAAATCTGAGATGATATGTCGCCTTGTTGATTTTGAATCCCCATGGTATGGTGAATTCTACACCTATCTCCGTGATCACACCCTTCCTCCCAACCAATCGAATAACCAATGTAAAACCTTCATTCGCCAAACTACTCGATATACCATTATTGTTGAAACCCTATACCAACGCAGTCTTGATGGTACTCTCCTTCGATGTCTGGAACAAGATGAGATAACAAAGGCCTTAGAAGAGGTACATGAAGGAATTTGTCGAACGCATGCAAGCGGTCCGTCACTAGCCAAGAAAATCCTGCGCAATGGGTACTATTGGCCATCTATGGAAAAAGATTCCTACTACTTTGTCAGAAAATGCAAGAAATGTCAAGTTCATGGTGACTTGATACATGCACCAGCACAGGAACTGCAACCAATCATGACAACATGGCCTTTTTGTCAATGGGGCCTTGACCTTATGGGTAAAATCCATCCATCTTCATCCAATAGCCACAAATTCATTATTACTGCCACCGAATATTTCACAAAGTGGATCAAAGTTGTTCCACTTACCCAAGTCACCGACAAGCAGATCGCCTCATTCATCCTTAATTACATCATCTGTCGATATGGTGTACCCATGTCCATCATCACAGATAACGGTCTTCCTTTCAAAAATCAGGATGTCTGTGAACTTTGTGAGAAATTTCACATCCAACACCGCTTTTCCACTCCCTATTACCCACAAGACAATGGTCAAGCCAAAGCATCGAATAAGAACATATTAAGAATCCTCAAGAAGACAGTCAATGATGCTGGCCGTGATTGGCATGTTCAACTGAATCCAGCACTATTCATTGGTCTATGGTGCAGAAGCTATCTTGCCTATTGAGGTTGAGATACCATCACTACGAGTTTCCTTGCATAATCTCATTGATGACGAAGCCTATAGAGTATCCCGTCTTCAGGACTTAGAGTTACTTGATGAGAAGCGACAAGCTGCAAACAACCATCTCAAAGCCTATTAGCAGCGCATGGGGAGAAGTTATAATCATCGAGTTAGACCTCGTACATTTGAGGTAGGTGATCTTGTTCTCTGAGAGAATCCTCACAACCAACCAAACAGAGAACATCAGGGCAAGTTTGAATCAAACTGGCTAGGCCCATATGTTGTCACTGCTGTATTTGGGTCCGGGGCATATCAGTTGGCTACATCAGAAGGAGAACCGCTCGCAGATCCAATCAACAGTATGCACCTGAAAAGGTTTTATACATGAGCTGCACAGAGCATCAGGCTCCCTTACATACCAGTGAAAATACCAAAAACATCCAGATAAATGACCTGAAGAAAACACACAAATGTCAAAAGAATAAAGAAAAATCATGCATCCAAATGGTGAACAAACACTCCGATGGCACCTTGGGTAAGTGCGATGGTGAAAACCTAGCAAACAGGTGCCACTCGTAAAGACTATGGCTCCATTATCTTTCAGGATCATTGCGATCACATTCATACATACACACATCCATCCATCCAAACCATGGCTTGTTATTTAATCTGTAATCAAAGAAAGTACTTCATGCATCTTGCATCCCGCTTTTTCATAGTCATGTCTAAAACTTGGGGGCAATGCCCTTAAATCTAGTTGATGGAAGTGGATTCTACATTACTTGTGATTCATTGGGTAAAACATTCAAAAATGTCTCACAAAATCCAAAAAAATTCAAAAATGTCTCACAAAATCCAAAACATTCAAAAATGTCTCACAAAATCCAAAAACATTTAAAAATGTCTCACAAAAATCCAAAAACATTCAAAACAATACAAAAATCCAAAAACAACGGAAAACATCAGAAGTCACACAAAAACATGGCAACACCTTGTACATAATCATCCACGCAGATACAAAACAAACATTGATAAATACTTGCACAAATGATCACTTATCAAAATTGACCAAAACAATCGACATCAACAATCAAACTGTCTTCAAAAAGGATGCATCCTTCCTTACCAAAAACAAAGACAAAAATGACGTTTTCTTTGACCAGAAAATTATGTTAAGCTATCAAATACTTGGTTGATTTGTGAGTAATTCATTTGTTTATCTGTATCAGGATCTTTCAGCATTATTTTGTATCATTTGCGCATTATTTCTGATGAAGTATTGGGGCATGTACTAATGGTGTCTACGTGGGAAGTTTAGCAAGCTACGTGATCTTATGCAAAATGCAGTCATAGATCATTACGGCTTGCTGACTACATCGTATACCTCGACCATGTGAGCATGAACCATTACCAAGGATCCCTATTCTTTATTCTTTATGTATATACTGTTTGTTTGTAGGGACAATGCTCTTCCTTTGGTTCCTTCCTCCTCATCCAATTTGGATAAAGGTTTTTATCTCTTATTACGGTATGCACTTGTCTCAGGATATGATCAGCCTAAGATCAAGGAGGACGATCCAAGTCATGCATGAATGAAGATGATCTTTGTCTATTCCGCAAGCAATACTCTAGTCGACTTGTCCCTTATATCATGTCGTTTGTATTAACTTGCTATATAAAATCCATGTAAGAAATACTCAAGTCATCTTGAATCATTATGTCAAAGATGCTTGTATTCTCTTCCAACATTTTAAAGCTCAATGATGAAAATAGGGCACTATGGATCGTCATTTCATCTCATTTGTTTATATATTGCATTCCGTTGCATATCACCCATCCATTCACTCATTCATATGTAGGATTTATATGCAAATGTGACCATTAAGTTGGTCTTGGATACAATCACGACCGAGTACTCTGATACATCATCAATGCATCATGCAAAGTCTCGAAAACCTTGCATTCCTCATAGGTCATATCATCATTACATTTAGTTGCATTTTGCACTAAGTACATTTATGTCATTTTTAACTTAACATTGCATATAGTTCATTTTTGACATTAGTCTTCATTAATCATTTGTATCATTGCATAATCATAAATAATTAGATTCATTCATGAGATCAAATTATCCTTGATTATATTAAACCATTTACTATACATTCATTTAGTGTCAATTATCCATCATCATTTCATTCTCCTTTATCATTTATCTATTCATTAGTTAAAAGGTGCATTCATTCATCCATTATTAAGTATCTTATTATGTTCATTTTTAGGATTCATTTACATTGCATTCATTATCCTTTTTTAATTACATTAAGGTACAGTTATTAAACCATGAGTTGCATTATCATCATATTATCATTTTTTACTTAAATCTTATTAAGGCATTTAGAATCATAAAACCATTTGTTTCCAAACATTGGTCCATACCATTTTATATATATCCATTATACATATGCATTCATTTAGACATTATCATATAAACATTTGTACTTTACATTTTGTTTATCCATATTACATTCATTTAAAAACATCTAGATACATATCCATACATAACATCATTCATTCACACATTGCATTAACATCATCGCATAAATTATCTCATCATTTTATCAAAATAGGAAACACCAAAATCCTGTTCATAAATCATCATAAGCATACATCATCATCATGGCATTACGTACATAAAGCATTACATCAAAATCAAACAAATCATACATATATAAACCTGCATTCATATGTCAGTATCCAACATCATAAATCATCATAAAAACATGCATATAAGAAACATCTCATCAAATGCATACATGTACACATATCCATCTAAGCAATAACTCATCATCCTGCATAAACATCCATACATATCAAATGCATATCATCAAAATAGGGGATCTCCTCATATATATCATCTCATATATCAGAGTACAATGCAGTCTACAAAATCAGCTACCAAGAGCCATCCAAGATACAATCCCAAAATAAACAATGATACAATATATATATGCAAAAAAATGCTCTCTCAGAAGCCACTCTGGCCAGATGCTATACCACCATCGCCACCTGCTCCCCCACTGGTCCCCATACCATCCAATCTATCTCTCCATGGAGGCCCCATCAAACCCCCACTCACTCCTGCATCCCCCGATCTCTCCCTCCGTAGAGGACCCATCACACCCCCACTGCTCTGCATCCTCTGTGATCGCTCTGATCTGGCCTGCCGCATCTATGAATAGCTAAGTGCTCGCTGACTAGCTGGCACCACCTACTCATATAACCCCCACCAATAGTCTATCTCAGCCTGTGCTCACCGCATCTCCCTCATCACCTCCCCCGTAGGCCCCTGTGCTCCTACTCCAACCCAGACTCTCTCCTACAGCTCTGCTAATCCCTCCACTGCACTATCCCTCTCCTACAGCACTACAGCTAGCTCTGACTCCCGTGCAAATAGCTGCGCATCTCTAGCCACCACCTCTGCCTCCAAATCCTCTACCTGGGTCTGCAAATGTGCTATCATATGATCCCGAAGATCTCCAGTGGCTCCCTCCCCGGTATCCATAGCCGCCTCACATATACCACCCTCTCCAGTAGCTCTCTCCCCTCTGTCCATTGGGATCTCCCTCTCCATACCTCTACCACCTAGTCTAGCTCCTCCCTATAGCAGCAGTCCTTGTGATATCCATAGTGGCAGTCCACCTCTCCCTCTCCCCTGAATCTGAATCTCCAACCCACCACCTCCTCCACCACCTCCTCCTCCTCCACCACCTCCTCCTTCATCTCCACCATCTCCTCTCCCTCCTCCACCTGCCCTCGATCCTTGACCTCCTGCCCTCCTCCATCTCCGTCCCCTCTCATACTCAAAATCAGGCACCGACTCTACTGGATCAGATATCCATAGAATCAGATGTGCCACCCGATACTGCGTATACTCATCTAATACCCCTGCATCCATGACCCTCGGTCGTATGTCCCAAGGTCTTGCCTATAGCATCCGAAACTCCACCAATGCCTGGTCATATGCCAACACTGGCCCCCATGCATATCTCTCCTGAATCACTTGAGCATACTCCCCTGATCCACTAGGCAGTCCCTGTTGCCGTCCAAATTGCCTCATCACTCTCCCCGACACCTGTCTCTCTACATAGTATGAGGTCCTCCCAATGAGAAATTGGGTCATGAATACATAGGGCAGTGCCTCCACATCATCATCCTAGGGCTCACACTCCAGGTATGGTCACCATATGACTGCATCCAAATCATCTAATGCCCACCGCCACCACTCTAACTTCCCCAGGTGGGGCTGACTCATCATACCACTATACATAAACATATAAGGCTGATCCATTGCACGAAACCTAAGACTCACTGGTTGAGTCACTAGTAGGTGCTCCCAGGCCCAAATATGAAGCAGCGTCACTCCCACTGCTAAGGAACCCCTCTCCTGGTAAACCACCTCATGAAGCTCCTAATACAGGTGCGCCAACACGCACGACCCCCACGCAAATCGGGTCCCCTCGGTAATCATCATCTCGATCACCTGCCCCCACCCCATGGCCAAACCATGTGATCGCCTGTCTGGACATAGAATTCCTCCCACATTGCCTGATAGAACTGCTGTTAGGGGCTCGTATAATGCAGCTATCTCCTCCCACGCAATGGAACCATCATCAATGAACACATCCTCATCGAAGAACCTCTGAACTGCTAGAGCCCCCCATGATCTATCATACGTGACTAGCTCCCTCTAAATCAGAATACGCAAGATGCGCCACACATCCTCTAGGGTCACTGTCATCTCTCCCTATGCCAGATGAAAGGTACACGTCTCAATGTGCCATCGCTTTGCTAATGCCGTAATCAATCTGTGATTCATCCAAATCACAGGCATGTGCATCACATCATATAATCCAGTCGTGGCAATACAACCGATCTCCACCTCTGTCAACTGATCCCGCAACCCCTATGTCATTGGATGTCTCTCACGTAACTGCAACACGCCTAGATCCTCCTGCACATGGGCATCCATCAATCATCATCGGTTGTTTTGTTTCAAACTTTCTTAAGTTTAAACCTAGACTATCAACAGATACTTTGATCAAGTATCTTCGGGTCTCAACAGGTAAGCAATCATGGCAACCTAGACTTCAAACAGGCATTTATCTTAGAAATGACCTAAGTCTCATCAGGCTACTATGGTTCAAAACAATTCCCACTTCACATCGCCATCCATCCATCATTGGCATCGGGAGATTTTCTTCACACAAACTGGGGCATCTATGTTATCCTAACACAATAGCGCTATTTTGTACACAAAAGTGCTACTTACCTCCAATAGCACTAAAATCCTAACAAAAGCACTCAATCGGCTATCCAACAACACTCAAACTACAAACGCACTAGAACAACCACACAATAGCGCTAATTCAGAACAATAGCGCTCAATTAAGCACTCAATCGCGCTTATTAATTAAATGTGCCTAAACTAGCCTATAATAGCGCTACAATTTTCAAAAGTGCTCAAACAGCACCTCAATAGCGCCATTGCGGCACAGTAGCGCTAGTTAATTAGGCAATAGCACCAAAACATAGTTTCAGCGCTATTGTTCCGACTCAACTTGGACTTAGCAAAAAGCGTATAAAAAATGCATAAAAATTCAAATTTCAAATTTGCGTACCGCTGGTCCATAGTCGTCTGGCTGCTGGAACTGATGGACTCGCTCAAATCGGTGCTCTATAATAGGTACCGGCATCCTGACTGCTAATCACTCCTCTCAAAAGTCACTATCAGAGCTATAGTTTCACACTGGTCGCGGTCACAAATGATCCTGTTTTCACCCCTTTCACCCCATTTAAACCCTTTGCCATCACCGTAACTTCCCCCCCGCTCACCGCCGTGGTCCCCGTGCACTTCCTGAGCCCCCAATTTCTCCATTTTCCCCCCAATTTCTTCTATTTTTTACCAGTATTGCTAACTTCTTCTCTTCTAACACCCTGCCAATTTTCATTCTTTTTCGAGAGATTGCCTGATTTTTCAAAAATTTTCAGCCCATCTCTCGAGGGGGCATACCACCCATTAAATTTACATTTTATGGGGCATTTCTTCACACTAGTTTTTCTTTCTTTGAAACGACGCGATAAATCGCACCATCTCAAAGATTGGCAAATGTAGTCACACAAATCTGTCCAGCTTAATTAAATAAATATTTGCTATTTATTTGATTAAAAATACACTAGCCATGAGTTAATTAATTAATATTTAATTAATTCATCTTCAAACATTATCCTATTAATTAAATAAATTATTCAATTTATTTTAATTAATTCATTAAACCAAGTTCACAAATCAATTAAATAAATAAAATCTATTTATTTAATTAAATACCCCTATTCCTCTTTTAAATAAATTAAATTAAACATTTATTTAAATCATTATCCCCCCCCCACTTGCATTTTCCTACAAATGCAACTTGCACACATTTATTGAAATAAATGAATTTTTATTTTTAATAAAATCCTATTTTTCCCTCACCCACCAAATCCACTAATCTAATCCCCTTCTAGATTCTTCTAACCGCTTCCTAATTAGCCTAATCCATCCCCTAATTATTGTTACATTCCTAAGCAAAATGGAGTCACTTCTCAAAGACTTCAAAAAGTCTTTGAAAAGCATTTAATGCTTTGTGTGTTCAACAATTTAACCTCCAAAGTCTTCCAAAACCACTAATGGCTCTTACATGACCATTAATGGCTCTTACATAACCATTTATGGTTATTTCAACTTGTCTCCCCAAACATTTATTGCTTTGACCATGTTTATCCCTCTTACCTTTTGCACAAGAGTTTATCCATTGGATAAAAGCTTTATTCTTTGAATAAAGAGTTTATTCATTCAACTAACCTTGACCTTAACTCCCAAGGTCATGTCAAGCATTTAATGCTTATTCCCTCTCCTCTCAACCTATCTCACATTTACACTTGTCATCCTGGGATTAGGTTGAAAGCCCTCACATGGATTTGAAATCATTCAATCCTGACCCTTGTTGAGATTGTTCAATCTCAACCATCCATTGCTCCATTTTTCCTATAAATAGAGCTCATTTCTTCATAATCCAGATCCTGAAAACTTGTATGCATTTAACCTATAGGCATTTTAGAGAGCATTTAGCATAGCAAACTAATATCTTGTTATTTTGGTTAAAATCAATCATTTTTAATAGCATCTAGTATTTTAGCTTTTCATTTTACATTTGGAGCAAAATACTCAAATCTCAATCCTCCATAAGCATCCATAGTGCAAAAAGCTGCTGAGAGCTACACTATTTTGGAACTTGGAGAGGAGAGGAACAAAGGAGAAGGAGCCAAGAGCATGTTAGGAGGTATTTGGAGATGCCTCATCATATTTGCTTCTTTAGTTAAATATTCTTTCATGTTCTTAGTATCTCTTTTGATATGCCTGTTTAGATTAGCTTTTGGTTAACTAACACTAATGATTTCTTGTGTCTTGTGTTGTTTGTCATTTGCTAACCTTGTCCATTTTGCAGAGCATCACAACTCATACTCAATATATTATCATCTGGAGGCCACTAAACTATCGTACGAGTTTAGGCAACAACTCGTACAAGGAACTATTTTTATCTTTCGAGAGCTTCTAAACTGTCGTTTGGGTCTGTAAACTCTGTTGTATGAATTCCTGATTTTATCAATCTAGAATAGTCAAACTTGCCTAAATCAGTCTTCAGCAAACATAAATCTGGTCATCATAATCCCGAGCATAAACAATCTTGATAGTGTACCCCTATCATTGTGTTGCACGATTTCTTCGATCATCTTTTAGCTAGTTCAATTAACTACTTATCAAACTTAAGTCACTTAGATCACATCTTATACAAGATAGATCATTCCTGAAATGAGACCGAGTCTTAGTCGCTTCTCTCAAATCAAACTAAGTTACTTAGATCACGTCTTATGCAAGATAGATCTTTCCTAAAACCAAATTGAATCTTAGTTACTTCTCTCAATCACTACGTCAAACGAACAACTAGCTTCAATTTGATCTTGAATTCTGCAACACATCTAGCTCTTAGTCGTATTCGTTGAAAATTCCTGTTCAAACCAGAAGCTCTTCTAAACATTCTAACAAACGTAAGAAGCCCATGGCTAACTTGGCCCAACAAATTCAAGATCTCAAGAGAGAAAAATATGACATTCAAGCCCAACAACAAGATTCAATGGCCCCTCTTGAGATAAAATTTCATGATATCAAGAGTGAGAAACTTCAAGGAATGCTAAAATGATTATATGATTTGATAATAAAAAACCCACAAATAATTGACAATCAAAAGCCAAATCTCAAACAAGATCACAAGACACCTTCACGAAGACATAAAGATATTTCCTCCAAATATTCTCTAGATAGACAGTTTACACCTTTGGGGCAATCTATTGAGTCGACTTTGAAAGAGCTTCTTGAGCACAATCTTATCATATTGCCTAAAAAGAGCACATGGGGATGTGAATTTTTGAGTAAGTATTGTGCATATCATAGATAAAATGAACATAAGACTTCAAATTGCATGGAATTAAAACATAAGATTCAAGATCTCATTGATAATGGTGTCATTGAAATTGAATATTCTAATGACTCACCTAAAGAAAAAGAAGGAACTAATTCTAAGCATGATCAAAATCACGAACCTATGTCTAGCAAGGATCCACATGTGACCTCCATCCCTTCCATGATATCTTCATCTCCTAAAACTTCTCAGCAAAAATCCATACCATCTCCTTCAAACAATGAAACTTCTCATGTTTACCTTCAAGAGTTATCTCTTATGGAAATCCAAGTTAATGCCAATATTGATACAAGCTCCTCTAAAGATTTAAAAATCCCAAATCTCATGCCATCATGCACTCCAATTCCAAATGTACCCACTCCAGAGAGTCCCACTCAAAATCCTTCCCTATCATGCCAAAATATGGAGACCTTCCAAGAATCCCCTATGCCTATACAAAATCCTATCCCTTCCTTAGAAGTGGTTCCATGTCAAGAGGATAATTTGAAGAATGAAGAAATAAGTCCTATCATAAATTAAGATCAAGACACCAAAACTCCTCAATCCCATCTAATGATTGAAAAAGATCCCATTTCACTAGAATCCCATGATGATCCCTTGATACCTTTCCATCTCAAGAGCAAAACATCCTTCCAAATATCATTCCACTTCCTATGCAAGATCATGATATACTTTCCATTCTTTTCAATGATTCCATTGAAAGTTAAGAAAATAGTGCCTTTAAAGAGGAATCCAATGATCTTCCTCCTTGTCAAGATCAAAGTATCCCTTCACTTTTAGATCCTCCTTGTCAAGATAAAATAACACCTTTAAATCCCCAAAAATATTCCTTTGTCCCTCTATCTCCATGTCCTAGTCCTCCATATACACTCCAAGATCTCATTTCTTTTGATGATCTCATTATTCCTTCCATTGAAGAGCCTGTCATTGATCCTGATCCCACCCGTGATCCTAGTCCCTCTCATGATTCTAGAGATAATATGTTGTTGCAAGATGTTAATGAACCCCCCACATGCACAATGGGTTCCTCCACTTTGGTCCAGTCTAATTCACTTCATGATCCTATCATTCCTTACATTCCACCTCCATCTCATAAAGGGCCCGTGCCTTCTTTCCAAAGAAAAGTGTATACTACAAGTCAAAATATTTATAAAGGCAAAGGGGTAGATCTCCACAAGCAAGGACCCCTCCATATTAAAGAAATTGTTAAAGGTCATGGCCTCGGGGACATTTCTCAAGATGTTGGTATGTCTCATAAATCCTGCATTTCTCCAGTTAAATCCAAATATATACTTTCCCCATCATCACTTCCATCCATTCTAGGTCCCTCTATCCCCCTGTCCCTTATACAGGATCAACAAATGCACACATCTTAGAGAACCTTACATCCATCTAAAATACCTCCATATCATTCCTATCTATCCACGCATCTCCCTCCAAGATATTTGGATGCCAAGCATAAAAGTCATAAATCAAGCAATCCACATGTATTCAAGGATCAACATGTCCCATCTAATTAACATGTAAAAACAAAGAAAAATATGATCCAAAAAGAAAGAGAAAAATACAAAATGCCACAAAGGTGCACAAAGAAAGAAGAAAATTCAAAAGTTATATGGGTTCCTAAGACACATGTACAAGCAATGCACTATAAGGAACTACAAGAGCATCAAAAATAAAAAACCACATGGATCCCTAAGTGGCTGCTTGAAGCACAACAGTCTAAAGAAAAATCTAAATTGACATCCAAGGTTGTTGTTCCTCCATCCAAAACTTCCAAGTCTATTCCTCTATCACCTTCTTCATCCATTTTGGGTTCTTATGCCCCAAAATCTGTAACCTTTCCTCCATCCAAATCTCAAAATCTGAGATTCACTTCTCTTCCATATGTCCACCATCCCTCAAGGTGTGTGCCAATGTTTATCTTTCCAAAATTTCCATCTAGCCATACACAATTCTTCCAACATCCCATCCATTATCCAACACCTCTTTTTCACCCTTCCATCCCTCTTATCCAATCCTTTGCATAAATCCTTGCCCTAGTTTCATTTCATTATCCTGCCAACATCTTTAAGCATACCTTCATAGACATGGTCTATTGCAACTCATATTCCAAGGGTACCATCCAAAGAAGCGAGATGTTGGGGTCCTTATTCCATCCCCTATCATGCCTCCATTATCTTCCAAAAAAAAAATCAGAAAAAGAGATAATTTCATCCACGAGTGAAAACCACTTCTTGTGGCGGCACCTTAGGCAAGTACCATGATGAAAACCTGGCAAACGGGGATCATGCGTAATCCATTATTCTTTTGCACTTTACACTGGGGGAAAGTTCCATCCATGTACATCCATCTATTATCCTTCTTCCTCCATTATCCCTCATTCGATCTATCTACATTCATATCCCTTTTCCACCTTTGATCTTGACAAGGTTAAGGATCTTTACAGGTTTTGCATGTGTCTTATATATTACACTTGATCCAGACCCTTTAGCTCCTATCCATTGCTTGCTTACATCCTTCACTACCACCTTTGATCTTGCTTATCCTATTTGTTCCCTATCCAAATCTATTCCTTGATCTTGATCAACACTATGGACAAAATGCAAAAACATGCTTTCGACAAACCTCTTGACATGGCCACTTCTTTGGACCATATTGCTTTGTTACACTATATCCTTTCTTTATTGTGCTATGTCCTTTCTTTACATCGCTCAAATCCTTGCTTTACATTGATATATTTGGTCCATGTGCTTGGATTAACATTGTGAGATAGTCCTTAAAAGAATCTACCATCATTCGCTTATCCATTCATGTACTTAAAATCCCTTTTACCTTGCTAGACACTAGGGGCAAACATTCAAAAAAATCATAAAATCATAAAATTTCCTAAAAAAAATCTTAAAAGTCATAAAATGTCCCGAACAAACTACTAAAAATCATAAAATGTCCTAAACAAAATACTAAAAATCAAAAACTCGCAAAATAAAAAACTGAAAAAATCAAAGCATGAAAGCATAGACTATCTATCAAATCAAATCAACAACAGACAAACTCTCAAAATTGTTGTCCTCGATTTCAGCATTGCCAAAATCATGAGGCAACCCTACGAAACAGGTCCGTTTCGTACTTTATGGTCTTCGGGAGAGCTTAATCGACTTGGTTGGGTAGTTCATTTTGTTCTTTTCTTTCTGTTTTTATTGTTTTCCTTGTTCCTTAAGTTTGCAGTTTTACCTACAATGCATACTTTAAAGTCCGAACTGCAGGGTTCTTTGTTGCCAAATACACTTCGGACTTTAAAGTCCAGTATGTATTTGTAGGTTTTCTTAACCTGTAGTTCGGACTTTAAAGTCCAAACTGCAGTTTGTTTTAGCCTGTAGTTCGGACTTTAAAGTTTGAACTATAGGTGATTTGTCCATAAGTTGCATGTTGGACTTTAAAGTCCAATGTGCAAGTGTTCCTAGCTTGCATGTCAGACTTTAAAGCCCGATATGCAACTGCGTGTTGTATTAATTTGCATTTATTGTTAATTAGGGTTTTATTATTTAAAGCTTCTTTTTGGTTTATTTTGTTAATTCTTGCATTATCGTTTGTTTCTTCCATCTCCTTTGCGTGCCCTCCTCAGATTTTGCTCACCTTGACTCGATCGGATCGCTCCATTGTCAGATTTTTCGATCATCATAGCAGAAGAGGTAGGGTTTTGTTTTCTTTTCGGGTTTTTCGTTCTTGTTTGTTTTGTTTGTTTTGTCTTTTTCCCTTTTGGATTTTTGTTGTTGAGGGAGCAATCGGATTTTAAAATCCTGATTGCTTCTTCCTTCTCATCCATCCCTTTTCCTAAATGTCTCTGCATATCAAGCTTTAAAGCCCGTTATGCAGTTAGACGGTGGAATCTCCACATATCGGATTTTAAAGTCTGATATGTGGGATCATAACACCGCATATCGGACTTTAAAGTCCGATATGCGGAGAAGTAAAGGTTTGACTGACATGTCGGGTTTTTAAACCCGACATGTCAGTCAGGGGTTTTCCCCATCCAGGACATCGGACTTTAAAGTCCGATGTGCAGTGTTTTTACAAAAGGTTTTTATTTTCACATCGGACTTTACAGGTCAATTTTTCCCAAATCGCACATCGGACTTTAAAGTCTGATGTGCTGATAACCTACCCCGAGTTTGCACGTCGAACTTTAAAGTCCGATGTGCTAATCAACATTATTTACCCTTGCACATCGGACTTTAAAGTCCGATGTGCTGATCAAGTTTTTTTTTAATTGCACTTCGGACTTTAAAGTCCGATGTGCAATTTTTTGTTTTCAAAAGTGCAAGTCGGACTTTTTTCCTTGACCTGCTATTTTTGGCAGTTTTACTCCTAAGCTTGTTTTGAGTCCTGTTTTTCGATCCGTTTGAGAAAAATTGATTTTGATAATGATGAATAGCTAATCATCAGTGTTGAATGCAATCATCATGCATGAATGTCAAAGCTCTCTCACAACAAGCCTGAGTCTTCCTCAAGACAACCTTCTCCAAGTAAAGCATCATCAAGAAAGATGAAATACAAGTATGACAGGTACTTGAATCTGTACCTAGAGAGTTCAGTGGACTCAAATATTAAGGAGATCAGGGACACCAAAATTGGGCATGTTGATATGCAAAAACTTGTTGACCGGGTTCAAAGGGCTCCTACATGTCTAACCAGTTTAATCAAATCTGAGTTGTGTAAGTATGCATCTTTCCCAGTTGCGGCTCATGATCCTGAATTTGTACTGGCAGTAGCTGATCACTTTGATCCAAGCACAAGGCAAGTAAAAGATGATGATCAGAATGTCATCATGACCCTAGACAGTGTATTCTTCAATAGTATCTTCAAAGGTGCCCCAGTTGAAGAAGTAGCTGATATTTCTCAAGAGAGTGCTCAAGAGTACTATGAGAAACATGAGGATAAATGCAAAAAGGTGATCAATACTATTTATCTCTCTACTGCAAGAAGTTCCCTCATCTCATGATGGCCTAAGTCCTTTCACAGGAGTGAATTTAACAAGGAATATAACAACATGGTTACCATGTTATCCAGAGTGAGAGGATTAAAAGACTCATTATTTTCAAAGCTGGATGTCTTATTATATAAATATAATCAGAAAGGGAGCCACAAGAATCAATTGGGGAGAGCAGATCAGTGATGCGCTTTGTGCTCAATTGAAGGAGGTCAAGGTAACACTAAAGTTTAACATGACCTCATACCTGGTTTACACAACTGCTTCAATGAGGCAATATCCAGGCTTGTCTACCAAGGGTGATAGAAGAGTGGTGCCCGTTTGGGAGTACTATGACCAGCAGACAATCAAGAATCAAGGAAATCATTAAAGAAGGGTTAATGACGCCTTCTTTGTTGTATGGAAGTGCATTTTTGATAAAGGTCTGCAGAAGAGAAGAATATCAGAGGCCGCTTATAGCAGGGTGTCTCATTTTGGGTGTGTATTTCTACAATTTCCCACATTCACCTATATCCAAATTGGATGTTTCTCAGGTGAGCACTTCATTCTTCCAAGGTTCCCTTTAGACAAAATCATCCTTATGGAGTTGTGCAGACAACTAATTAGTGTGCATGAGAAACAATCGCAAGAACATAAGACTGGGCTGAAATTCCCAGAGTCAATTGGCAGGTATTCAATGCTAACCAATCCCAAGGCCAAAAATATGGAGGAGGAAATACAGTGGAATAACATGAGAAGATTCAAGGCCCAAACTGATTTTGATTTTTGGGGTATAAAGAACAAACTCAAAAGGATTTATACTCATGTTTATAGGTTTGAGGATGTTTGGGAAGATTGTCTGAATGAGGAGGATATAAGAAGGATGGATTTCAGCTGCCTTACTTTGGAACAAATTGAAAATTTGGATCTAGCTAAGATCCCAATGACCATGGAAGACACATATGACATAGTGGACCCTGTTTATTATGAGAAGAAGATTGTTGACTCCCCACTTCCACTTGTGCAATGGTCGAATAAAGAAAGAAAATCTATTACACAGAGGATCTCTCCTATCTTAGCAAACACCAATGCTTGGTTGCTAAAAAAGAATCTTAGGATGAAACAACTTCCCACTAGTTTAGGAGATGACGACAATAGTGATGGCCCATTGGGCAAGACAACAACAACTAAAACAAGAACAAAGAGCAGGGCAGACTCACAAGTACTATCCTCAGCTCTTGTGGTACAATCGAAGGGTAAAGGACCCAAAATCAAATTTATAGTTAAAGGGTCGAAGAAGGGTGAATCATCATCTGCATCACAGGAAGTAGTGGCAAAGGAGATAGAACAACCACCTGCTAGTGAAGCTAGAAAGGGAAAGGAGATCAAAGAAGGTGAAATTCATCAACAAGAGGAAGTACAGGTAGAAGAAGTACCACATTCAGTTGAAGTAGATGCCCCAACCACTTCACAAGTAGTCATTCACTCTATTGAATCTGATTTTGATGAAGAGGATCAAGATTTTCAAGAAGATGGAGACCTAAGTATGGGTATGACGCAATCAAAGACCACTGGTCAGTTTTTTACAATAACCAACTTCTCTAATTTACATGATATCCCTTCATCTACTTTTGAATCCACCATGATGGATTTTAATGAGACCTTGCAAGATGCACTTGCAGAACAAGTTTCAATAGATTTACCCATTACTACTACCACCACCACATCAATTCCTCCATTGGTAAGTGCTGAAGTTACATTCACGACACCCTCAACTCTTCCATCTATAACTAAAGAGGTAGCAACAACAAATGTTCCACTAGATGCCTCAATATCAGCACCCTCAGTAACACTCACAACTACTCCAAGTTCTAGTCAACCTGCTTCCAAAGCTTAAACTCCAAGTCAGCAAGGAGCTACTACTCCATCAGCCAATCCAGAACTACCCCCTTGGATGGAAGTAGTGGCCCCTTTGAGCAAAAAATAGGTGATATCTCCAGATGAGTTTGACTTTGAACTTTTAGTTCCTCCAAAGCCTAAGGGAATGAAAAAGCCAAAGACAATATCTCGGGTGGTAGTAGACCCTGCTTTCAAGAGAAAATATGCTAAAGTTATGGTGCCATCGTCAGACAAGGACAAAGGCAACATACAATCTGAAGATTATACCATGCAGGTCGTAGAGCTCGGGGTGGAAATACATGAGAGTGTGAAATTAGATTCTCAGACAGCCCTTAATTCTTTATTAAGAAGATTGGATCAGGAGAGGGATGAGAAAAATATCTTGAAGCAGAAGTGTGAACAACTGACCAACGTTCTTATAAAAGTCACACAATCTTCTCAAGAGATAGAGCCTATAGGATCCTCAATAGATACCGAGGTTCTCAAGAAGATTGAACAGGTGGGAGCTAAAAGCCAAGTGATGGATGAGTTGATTTCAAGGCTAAGGTCAGAAGGCTCTCATCTTCTGAGCTCAATAGTGGAACTATTATCTGATTATGAAGAAATCTAGAGTCAGATACAAAGACTCAAAACCTCTTTATCATAGGAGATTGAGGAAGTTGTGAAAAATACTACCTTATGGAGCAAAATGGAGGACTTCAGGATAGATGTCCTGGTTGAGAATAAGGTAATTCCCACAAGGGAGAAATACATATAGATCTTGTCTTTATTGTCTCATAAGCAAGAGACTATGAAGTTAATGATTGCAGAGCTGGCCCGTGAGAAGAAAGAAGGTGATGATGAGGTTGACCTTATCTTTGCCAAAGTTGGTGATCTCCCTTGCTATTTATATGATGGTGATCAAAATCTCGTCACTACTGAAGTTGTCACGTAGGATTTCCTTTCCTTGATGGATCAATGCATGAGACAAGATTTCTTGCTTGATAAATTTGATAAACTGTTAGAAATTTAGGTTACCTTTGAAGTTCCCACATCCATGTTGAAGGATGTTAAGAAGAAACAGGTGAAGATTCAAGATGCAATGTCCCGCGTCCAAATCATCACAAGTTCTACCTTGATGCTGAATGAAGTAGAGATCAAAACCATCCTTGCTAAATTCGAAGGTTTCCATAAATCCAATGAAGAAGAGAATCAAGAATGAAGTACCCCCTCTTGGCACCCTTCTTCATGCAGCTGCACCAATAGATGCTGTCAATTTTTATGCAGCTGCATGTTTTCTTTATGTAGTAGTTGTAGTAAAATGGGATTGTGCAGTTGAATAAGTCAACTGTGCCCACCTTTTTCTCAACTTCTTTTCCTATATAAGGAGGACCTTTTTGTAAATATTTTATCTTTTTCATGCTTAGCAAAAACTCTGTTGAATTTTTATCCCAATTAAGACTTTGGGATTTTGTGGTGAAAATTCTGTCAAATAAATAAAGAAAACAGTTTTGTTGATTGCAAACTTTGCGTTGTATCAAGAAAATTGTTTATATTATTTAATGTTCCTATGTCCATTGAATATATATTATCTTTACTTCTTTGATCTTTAAGATATTGCTACGTGGTTAGAGAACTCTCAAATCTTGCAAATAGACTTTGTGCTCTTAGCATACTTGAGAAATTTGCCGATAAATTAAGTAACTTGTGGTAAGCTTTGTATTGTTGCGGTTATTTGTAGTTTAATGGATTAGAAATCTATACTTGAAGGCTTTGGGCTTTAAGTTGAGTTTCTAATTGTTTAATTTGTAACAATCAGTGTGAATTAGCATTACCTTAAAGGAGGCTTTGTGCTGCTTAATAGTAACTCTTGGTGTAGTTTGTTAGATTAATAGTTCTTTTCTTTAAGTAACTGAAGAGGTAGAGAAATTGTAACTAGGTGAAGGGAGAATACATAAACTCTGAAAAAAGAGAGTTATATGCCCAACGCCAACCCATGAATTTAATTTCTTATTAATTAGAGGAGAAATTTCATAGGGAACCTCCCCTTGATGAGAGGAGAGATTAATTTCTCAGCATAGCTTTGTGTGAATTATATATTTCGTCATTAGTACGCTGGTGAAAAAATATTCACCCAACAAAAGTATATAGTCAAACTGATCACATGTCTAATCAACATCAACATCAACATCAACATGTCTTATACAAGGATGTGTATGCTAGAAACTAGACAAATCGGTCTTAAACGGGGTACTCACTCTGTGAAACCAGACACTCTTATCAATCATCAAACAATCAAAAGAATGACATAGATCAGTGTGGTTGCTGGATTTTGTCCAGGTTGGTCTTATCTCTTGTACTGAAGTGCTGCATTTTTGCTTTATCTTTTAGTCACTTTTGTGACATCTGGTTCTTTTGGAACCCTCATGGCTTGAAACTGATCAATGTCCTAGTCTTAGGGTAATCGACTGATCAATTTACATGTCCTAATCACTATCAACCAAGTCATCTTTCTGCTGGTAGTACCAGGTCATCCAATCTAAGTGAGTCATCCATCTCCAAACTATTGAAGAGTTTTATCACTGAGTAAACAAGCAAAACAAGATTGCTGAAAACAATCACTAAACAGTTTGAGATATGATTGAAATTTTCTTTGTGTGTTGTTTTTTACACTAGTTTTCGATTATTATTCCCCCTGAGTAACTCGAGGAAGTCTATGTTGACTAAGAGGAGAAAGGATTGGGGGCATAATACTTTTCTTTGTTTTCTGCTTATAGGAATGATTCTGATGATTTGGAAACATCTAATCAACTGGGTGTCTATGATAAGTGCCTCCACATCAAGGTGAAATCTCCACACATACCTCGACCCCACTTATTTGTATGCTATAGGGAGGTTGGCCTCATTTCTTTGACTATTTTGAGGGAATTTATTTAATGTGCAATTTGGATGCATGCGTAATTTGTCCAAGTATATAAATGAAAAAAAGGGTCATTGTGGACAAGATAATTAATATTGCATATGAAAAGAAAGGAACTCTATTTTGCCTGCTCTGTTTGTAAACACTTAGTGATGAAAATTAAGAATTCCAAATCCAGTGACTAGGTTTAGGTTGCATTCATTCTAAATTTTATGCATTTTGAGTGATTTCAGCATGATAACAATGATCTCTTTATCTTTTGAATGAGAGTTTTAAGCATCATCATTTCTCAGCTAAGTGGTATCTTATTCATCATCATTTCTCCGATCGAGTACTTGTGTATTGAGATGTTAGCTACATACATAAGCATCTTATATAGATCCATACATTTCATTATATACTTGTTTGCATTCATTATTGCATGAAGAAAAATAAACATTTGCATTACTAGTTACTCATTTTCATCATTTATTTGCATATGAAAAAAACAAACAAAAAAAAACATCCATACACATCTGCATTGCATACATCCATATTGAAAAGATATGCATACATATAGAATAAAGCATATAGAAAGACATCTCATAATCAATCAACACAAGTATGATGAAATTAAATCAAGAGCTTGTATATCTCATCATAATCTCAGTGTCCAAGAGTACAAATGATATAAACTATCAAATACAATATCTCATCGGAGCAAGAATCGTATAAAATTGATAATGATACATTGAACCCCTTATATAGCCCAAACCCTAATTTTCAAACTTGCTCAGATGGACGTAATACTTATATCCTAAGCTAAATCGACTGCCTTGAGTCATTTTTAGGATCGAAATCGAAATCTAATGTCACTTCTCTAGTCAAAATTTCACAATGTTGACAACTTAGCACTTTCATCCTCAAGTCAATTTTTGAATCATTTTATGCTCAATTCAATTCTAAATCTCAATTTCATTTTCAAATAAACTCTAATTTTAATTCTTCAACATCAATCTTCATTCTCAAACAATTATCATTGCCAAAAACTGCCTAAAATCATTGTACCCTCGCTATCTTTCGATTTTGCTCTCGAGGGGGCATACTCATGACCTCATTCATCTTTTTCAGTGATTATCATCATCAAAAGTCGAGAAATTTTTTCAAATCTTCATCTAAAGTCGAGAAAAAATCTTTTCAACCAAATAAAATTAACCAAACCTTGTTACTGGGGGCATCTTAACTAAATCATGTCGTATCAAGTTGAGATTATTCGATGTCAAATATAGCAATCTCTAGGGGCATATCAATGTTTGTCCTTATCTGAATCAATCTTCAAATCGATGTTCAGTTTTAATCACATCAAATCAAGCTGGACATTTTCTCTTGCTAATCGGTTCTTGTTCAATCAAGTTCAGAATCGATTTTATCTCACTTCGCTCAGTCGGTTCTTGTTCAATCAAGTTCAGAATCGGTTGCGTCTCCCGCTCAATCTAGTTCAATCAAGTTCTAGATCAATGCTCATTTCTTGATCAATCAGGTTCAAGAACGGTATCTCACTCTTTGTCGGTCTTTGTTCAATCAAGTTTAGGATCAGTATTAGTGTAATCAATTCTGTTCAGTTTAATCGCTTCAAATCAAGCTAAACATCTCGCTCTTCATCGATTTTTGATCCATCAAGTTCAGAACTGATATCTATTTGACATCAACTATTCTTTGAACCAACGCACTACTCACACATTAATTTAAAGAGGGGCAAATGTAATACCCTAAAATTGGTCATCTAAACCATGGGCCCCTAATCTCGACAAATTCACCAAGTTCCTAACTAAAGGCAATTAAAATCAATCTTGAACACACAATTAATTTATTAAATCATTAATGTCACATGGCAAATTAATCACTCTGAATTAATTAAATATTTATTTTATTAATTAAATCAATCCAAGTAAATCAATTTTAAACAATTATCGTATTTATTTTATTAAATATCCTAGTATATTTAATTAAATAAATAAATTTTCCATTTAATTATAAAAAAAGGAATTAATTTACAAAAAAGGAAACAAATCAAGAAAGAGGAATTGGAAATTATGAGCACAAATCTTCAAAAAAGGAAACAAATCAAGAAAGAGTTAAATTGAAAAAAAAAGAATTAAAAATTGAGAAAAAAAATCAAATGGAGATAATCTTGAAAATCAAATAAAAAATTGAAAAATCCTCAGAAAAGCAATTAAAACAATTAAATCTCAAAATTGAATAAAATAGAGACTAAATCAATTTTTTCTGATTTTATCTTAATTTTAGTTCAATTTCCTCTAAAACTAAGAAAAGCAGCCAATCACATCAATTCACCTGGATTGTTCTTCTTCTTGGAAAATCTTGACCACTCATCATCATTTGATCTCAACCGTTGGTGGCTTTCTATTTTTTCTATAAATTCAGGCTCTCATCTCCTAATCAAGGACTCGGGAGAATATATTGTTATCATGTTATTTTTGCTCTAGGTTCATTAAGATTTGTGCATTGAGAATATTTGCATATTAGTTATTGCATATTTATTAAATCATCTAGCTTAATACTGCTTAAATCCCATTAGCTTAATCTGGCATGCATCAAGCTTATTCTTGCATCCATTTAGCTCAATTTCATGCTCATATAGATTAAATCTTGCGTTTAGGTATTGTCTAGTCACTGGTATTGCATATAGAAATCTGAGAGCAAGACTAAAACTCGCATCTACTAGAAGGCAATAGGTCGCTTTGTGATGGTTTATTATTCATTGTTGATTGATTTACTAACCATGCATCTAATGGCTTATTGAAGTGTTGTGTATTCCAGATATAGATACGATCCACTTTTCAAACACACAATGACAAGATATGTGAAATTTAAATTGAAAGTTACACATTTCATCAATAATGTTATGTATATGATGTTACAGTGTATTTGCAAGTGTACATACAAAATATTGACATACAACTATGGCTCTTATATGTTATTAGCTCCTTACATGAACATATAACTTGTTCTTGCATGATTCAATTGTAATGGAACTATTTAAGGATGTTAGTATCAGTTATCAATTGAAGATCCTCTTGTTTGATCATCATAATATTTTGTTGTTCTCTGAATGTTTATCATTTGCATCCTCGGTTTTTCCCATTATGTTATTATCGGCATGCAAAGGTAGATGTTACATGTATTATTTCAAATAACACTATACATTTCATCTCTAAGAAACCCTAATACATAAAAGCACCCCCTTGAACAATTTTCCAATCCAATGACTTACTAAAATCAATAATATGTTGTGCCAAAAGAATAATTAAAAAATGATGAAACTGAAGTCAACCTTAATGCAATTGAATTCATGAAACAAATGAAATGTTTTTAAAATTTGACAAAAACAAAAACTAAAAAAAGTATTTGTCGAGCACAACTGCAATTAGAAGAAGTTGTTCAACATAGGTTTGATACAGGAGAAGTTTTCATAGCTGATTATCTTGGTGTGATCAATGAAACGTAGCCTCCAAAATACTATTTAGTCAATTATCCAATTCTGATTCTGGTGGTAAATTTTAGTTATCAAAGTTTCTCTAATCACTATGTACCCATTTTGCCTCAACAAATACCACAGTACCCAGATTCTCCACTACAAAAACAAACTAAGGACATAATTTCAAACAAGTTATAGTATATACAAATTATAAGACATACAAGTTAGCTAGCACGAGGTAGATGTATAAAATAAATACAAAGTCTTAAGTAAAAAATATCTAATGTAAATAGACATACAAGCTAGCTAGCACAAGGTAGATGTATAAAACAAATACAAAGTTTTAAGTAAAAATATCTAATGTACATGGATATAGGAAACATAAAATTAATGTCTGTCCACAAGGCAAAGGAAGCTTCTAGTGCATCACTGCTAGTTCACTTTCGTCTTAATAATCATATTTAATGATTATACATATTTTTAAAAATGTTATTGCATGTATTTTATGATTGACTTGTAATGGCCCACTTAACCCAAAATATCCACTAATTTTTTTTTCCACTTAATTGTTTTTACTTCTCTTTGATTCAATCACATACTCGGGTACTTCTATCCAAATGGGATAGGCATTTAACCTTATGGGTTAGGCATTTGTCTATACATGACATGAGTTTCATCTATACAATTCGGAATAGACATTTACCCAAATGAGGTAGGCATCTATTCATAAGAATAGCGAATGCTCTAGCCAAAGACTTAGACTCATTGGGACCATCGAGTCTTGAGTCACTCTCTAAAGACACACTTCCCTAATAGGAGTGCACTGTGGTCGCCATCCTTAGGAGTATATGAAAATAATTATTATAAACAGGCTTGAGTTTCGCCTCAAAATTCAGCCGAAAGCCTCGAGAAATCAAGAGAATCCATACTGGATTCCTTTAGAGTATGCATTGAATTAATTTAGTCTTTCATTTAGTACTATCTAGACCCTTTGATTGAAGGACTGTAAAGCTTCAAAAAATTAACAACTCATTTGTAAACAAATCCTAATCCCCATCCCCAAATGGCTAAGTATTAGGGACAACACTGTCCCTAGACTGTCTACATAACTATTTTGGCATGGGATCAAGGTGTAAAATATGTAATTCTTTTTTCTATCTATGTTTAATGTAAACTATTTGGTGGGTATTTGTGCTCACTAGTTTAGGGAAAGAATTTGCAACATTATTTGAAGTGTCAATCTTTTGTACCACGACCTTGCCAAGCTCAATCATCTTGTAGACAAAGTGATACTGCTTATCAATATGCTTAGTATGAGCATGGTACGTTGGATTTTTTTATATATAGACAACACTCTTTAATATCACATTTCATCTTGACTTGACTCCACACTAAGTCAATATTTAAACACAACCACATTGACTACATTGGGCTATCCCACATTAATGGTTCCCACTTTTGCCAACGAAGAAAATTGGCAGAGGTGGGGAATTTTTTTTGTGGGGGGGTTCAAACGAACTAGGGGTGTTTGAGCGAACCCCCCCTCAAGGTTCGATTGAACCCACCATTGGACACAGGTTCGATCAAACCCCGGGAGGGTTTGTGGGTTCAATCGAACCCTTTAAAATATTTATTTTTAATGGGTTCGATTGAACCCCTTTTAATTCTTTTTTTAAAACTTCTATAAAATTTGAAAATGACAGTTAAACTATCATTTTCAAATTTGTATTTTTTTGTGTCTAGAGGGGGTTAGAACAAACCCGACGTCAACACCACATCTCCGTGTCCTACCACCAATAGCCAACGCATCTCACCTTTGAGCTTTTGACCTACATTATTTCAGGTGCACAAAATAACCTTTTTTGTTTGTTTGATAATGTCTTTTTTTTATTAAATTTATTTAAAAATTAATAAATAATTTATTTGTTAATTTATTTTTTTAATTAAATAGTTGTATATTTATTGTTTTTTTTTCTTGATCGATAACATATAGTAATATATTGCATTGGAAGAAAAGTATTACAATCAAGGGGCAGATTGACAATCTGCAATACCAAGGGGTCATGCCCCTACTACAAAAAAGAACCCAAGCATCAACCTACTAAGACCCATAGCCACAAAAGGGGTCGCTTACAAATACAAAAAGGACCACACCACAAACCCCAACTAGCCCAACCTAGATTCGAAACCATCCCAATGCTTCCTCTCTTGAGAAATTGGGAATGCCCTTGTTGGAACCAGCCACCTGCTGCTCACTCCCACCACCTGGCACTGTTCAAGGCCTTCCTCCACACAACGACCCATGCTCTACCACCTTTGCTGGTTTCTTTGGGAGCTGATACCGAACCAAAGGCCTTCCATTCTCATCCAGGGGGGCCTTAGACTGAATGGGAGTCACCTTCCCACGGATATTGAAACGTTTAGTCGGCCCCAACTGGCGAACAAAGTTCATGATCTTTGCCCAACCATTTCCTGCATCCTCCACCTGCGAAGCGACTGGCCGAGAAGTCGACCAGACTAGAAAAGGCTACAACTCCCTAACATCCACTCCAATCCTCCTGCTTGGGCCCTCCGCCATCCTCAGCTGCACATCAATGACATAACGGGCCACCACATCCTGCAAACCTCCTGCCCATTTGGGTCGTAAAACCAGGGAAGAAATTCGTTGCACTTCCTCATTTGACTTCCCCACCTACAGGGCCAAAGTAGTAAACAAAGACGAGATGTCTAGATTTATTCTGGGTCACCAATCCTGAGAAAGAAATTCCTCGCCCAACAAAAGCCTAACTACCCTCCAGAAGACGTCTCCATCCACTCTGAAGACGTTTGAAAGCCTGATTTTCGAGACCGACCCTCGAAAAGAAGGCAATTGTCCATCTGACTCTAACAAAAAATTCACCTCCATCCTAACTCTCTGCTACACAGAAAAAAACCTTGAGCACTCCGTCAAAACACCAAGCTTTCACCACAAAGTGCCAGGAATCAACACACAAGGGTCTTAAAAGCTGCCTCCATCTCTTGTCATGAAAGCTTCACACGCTTCACATTATTCCCAACATCATTGCTAGTCACTCACTCTGCACACCTCCATCATCAACCAGCACCTCTAGGCCACTTGCAACAAATTTGAAGAACACACACCATGAGGGACTTAAATTCCTACAGAGCCAAGGTTGCAAGTGGACACAACAATTCGAACTTGGGTTCACTTTTCCAAAAAGCCATCAACTCAAATCTTACTCAAGAAGACTACAATCTCTAAAGTCCTCAAACATACTAAACAAATTTTCCAAAGAACCATTCACTCCCACATTAGAAAGTTTGTCAGCTTCCAAATGAGGTTCTCGCAGGACATGGGTTATTTTAAAATCTTCAAAATTGCTCAGCAGAAATTGCATCCTACGCACCTGCTTATCTAGAAACCACACTTCCATTCACCCTCGCGCAATCCCATTCACCACAACCTGAGAATCACCTTCTAAATGAAGTTTCTTGACTCCCAATTTGCTAGCCATAAGGATTGCTTCCAACGCAGCTTGACATTCGGCAACATTGTTCGACCCATCCACCAATCTCTTAGCCGCAATGGCCAGAATGTTTCCCCGATCATCTTGAGCAATCACCCCAGCACCCAAGGGTCCTAGATTGCCCTCGATGCTCTGTCAAAATTAATCTTAGTCCACCCCTTCTCAGGTGGAGTCCACTCTGGGGTTGAATTGCCCTTACTTTGAAGATTAGCCCTCAGCAGCCCATTAACAGGCCTATATTTATTGTTTTTCATCATTTTAGAAAAACGTTTGAAAATTTAATGTTTTGATTTAATGTCAATTTATTTTTAAAATTAAATAACTGTATATGTTTTTTTTTCAACTTTTAAAAAAAATGTTATGAAAAATTTAGAAAACTAATGTAGTAAATTTGAACTTAGAAAAACATTAAGAAAAATATTAGCAAAAAAAAAAATTAGAAAAATGTTACAAATCTAAATATAATAAATTAAAACGTTAGAAAAATTAATAAATTTAAATTTAAAAAAATATTATAAAACTTAGATAACAAATTTAAATAAACTAGACAAAATAAATCCTCTACAATGTGACCCCTTTTCACATCCTATTACACACACAACATGACCCCTTAGGACCCCTTAAGACCACATATGCCCCTGATGACAATATACGTACCCTTAGGACCATAGAGGATCACATAGTGGACCCTAAGGAGTCATATGTGGTCCTAAGGGGTCACACATGTGTTCTAACACATGCGTGACCCCTTATAAAAGCCTAGTGTGTGCAACATACCCCTTAGTCCATTACATAGTGTCCTAAGGGGTCATGTGTGGTCATAAGGGGTCACACATGTGTTAACAAATGCATGATCCCTTAGGACCACATATGACCCTTTATAACATCCTAGTGTGTATGACATACCCCTTAGGATCACATAGTGTCCTAAGGGGTCATATGTGGTCCTAAGGGGTCAGACATGTTCTAACACATGCATGACCCCTTAGGACTGCATATGACCCCTTATAAAATCCTAGTGTGAATGACATACCCCTTAGTCCATCACATAGTGTCATAAGGGGTCATATGTGGTCCTAAGGGGTCACACATGTATTAACACATGTGTGACCCATTAGGACCACATATTACCTCTTATAACATCCTATTATATACAACATGTACCCCTTAGGATCGCATAGTGTCCTATAAGGGGTCATATGTGATCATAAGGGGTCATGTATGTGTGTTCTAACACTGTAAATGTGTGACCCCTTAGGACCACATATGACCCCTTATAACATCCTAGTATCTATGACATAGGATCCCTTAAGATCACATGTACAATGTCCTAAGGGATTGAATATGTGGCCCTAAGGGGTCACGCATGTGTTCTAACACATGCGGGACCCCTTAGGACCACATATGACCCCTTATAACATCCTAGTGTACATACAACATCCCCTTAGGATCACTCATATGTGGTCCTAAGAGGTCACGTGTGTGTTCTAACACATGCATGACCCCTTAGGACCACATATGACCCCTTATAACATCCTAGTGTACATACAAGATTCCCCTTAGGATCGCATAGTGTCCTAACGGGTCATATGTGGTCCTAAGAGATCACATGTGTGTTACATCTAATACATGCATGACCCCTTAGGACCACATATGACCCCTTATAATATCCTAGTGTACATACGACATTCCCCTTAGGATCACATAGTGTCCTAAGGGGTCATTTGTGGTCCTAAGAGGTCACGTGTGTGTTCTAACACATGCGTGACCCCTTAGAATTGCATATGACCCCTTATTAAATCCTAGCATGTACAACATATTGGTCCCTTAAGATCACATGCATTAGTGTCCTAAGGGGTCAAGAATATGTGCTTCTAAGGAGTCATTCATGTGTTCTAACACATGCGTGACCCCTTAGAACCACACATGACCCCTTATAAAATCCTAGTGTGAATGACATACCCCTTAGTCCATCACATATTGTCCTAGAAGGGGTCATATGTGGTCATAAGGGGTATGTGTGTTCTAACACTGTACATGTGTGACCCCTTAGGACCACATATGACCCCTTATAACATCCTAGTGTCTATGACGTACAATCCCTTAAGATCACATGTATAGTGTCCTAAAGGGTTGAATATGTGGTCCTAAGGGGTCATGCATGTGTTCTAACACATGCGTGACTCCTTAGGACCACATATGAACCCTTATAACATCTTAGTGTTCCTAAGAGGGAACGTGTGTGTTCTAACACATGCGTTACCCCTTAGGACCACATATGACCCCTTATAACTATCCCCTTAGGATCACATAGTGTCCTAAGGGGTCATATGTGAGGTCACATGTGTGTTCCAACACACATGCATGACCCCTTAGTCCATCACATAGTGTTTTAGAAGGGGTCATACATGGTCATATGGGGTCATGCATGTATCTTTTTTTATTAAAACTACTAAGATGTGTCTATGCAAGTTGAGTGATAATGATGATTAATGCTATATATGATATATCTATTATACAAGGAGTTAGTCATAATTAGCAAATAAAAACCTTGATTGTGATGATTGATGTTTTGTGGGGATTGGTAGGTGCAAGCTTGAGTCATGATAATTGATATATAGCTTAAAGTGCACAATAGTTTGTCTCAGTAGGGAGCCATCCCTATTTTTTTATGATTGGAAAAAATAGAGGTTCAGTCTAAGTTGGAGGGATTTAATATATGCCTAAAATCCCCAGAACTTGAACCACCCTCTATGGAGACTCTTACATAATCTTATTTTCTGATCTCTAGATATTGACAAGAAATGTTAGTTTTCTTCATGTGTTCAAGGGTCAAATCAATCGCCTAATTTTACAAGAATGTAGCATTCGATATTATCTTTTTAAAAAATGTCCATGATGATCAATGTTATATTATTAATATAATATGCAAGAAGTTATACTCAAATACCAAATGTAAACTTTAATTATGATGGTTAATGTCATGTTGGGAAGTTTATAGTATCAATGTGTGCAAGCTTGAGTCATGACATATGATATTATATTTGAATTGAAGCATAATAGTATGTCCTACTAGTGGTTCAACATTTATTTTATTTTATTTTTAAATCTTCACATGATTAAAAAGTGTATAATGTTGTATCAAAGAAGGGGAAGCTTGATCTAAGCTTGGGGGGTTATATATAACCACCCTTTGTGGAGCCCTCAACATAGTCATCTATGCTTCCATCCACATACTAAGAAAATATGTTAGTTTGCTTCATATTTTTAAGGGCCAAACAAAATCATCTAATCTTACAAGTATGCAACTAGGTTAGTGCTTGCTTTCTAAAAAGTATAATTTACATCTAGTATGTTTTTTAATATATTACAGATTTGATAATTTTATAATCATAATATGCCCATTACAAAAATACAACACGACCTCTATTTTTTTGAGATATGAAACAATAACAAACTATGTCAAAAAGTTTAGAGAAAATACATTCCATTTTATATCAATGCCCATGTTTTAGTGAACAAAAAAATTAATTTTGATATACACACAAATATTTATATGCTACACTAAAATATAGATCTAATTTTTTTGTTATCGACTTATAAAAATTAATTTTTTTTCAAAAACTAGCAAAATTTGATAATTTTTTCTATTTTTTAAAATGTAAAGTGAGTTCACATAAAAAAATACCACAAATTAATAGTTTATTATATCGTTCTTGAATTTTTGATGTATTTGATTTAAATGATAAATTTATATATGTTTTAATTTAGTAAAGTTGTATGTATATATCTTTAATGATCTCTCTCACTCTCTATGAAATTAATGTTAGATCTCTCTCTAGATGTCATGACTTAAATGATCTCCCTCTCTCTCTCATTAATGTTTTAATAATTTAAAATGTATGTATGCCATCTATATAGATAAATTTATATATGTTTTAATTTAGTAGATGATGTATATATATCTTTAATGATCTCTCTCTCTCTCTCTCTCTGAAATTAATGTTATCTCTATCTCTCTCTCTTTGTCATGAAAATGATCTCCCTCTCTCTCTCATTAATGTTTTAATAATTTAAAATGTACATGTATATATATATATATATCTATTAATTGTGCGATAACTTCACATGTGTACATTTTAATTTTTAATGAGCTCAAGATTAACGACCTCTCTCTCTCTCTCTCTTTCTCTCTCTCTAGAATTTAACTGATTTTAATTTTTAATGTTTTAAATTGAATGCACTTCATGTCTGTGTGCTTACGTAAATTTATTTAACTTTATGACCTACCTAGATAGATGGCATCCTAGGATCCATTTGCATAGGCTCCTGATCAGGATCCACTTGCACAGGCTCCTGATCAGGAGCCAGATGATGATATAGATCCTCCACACTAGGATCCCCTGTTGCCGATATTGCAAACATTTTCCAATACAGTGGTTGTGAGCTGCAGAGGTTGAGGGTCATATTAGATGACCCATGGGCTGATGGCATGTAGAAGAGTACATGTGAATCCATTTTTGATAGTTTGTGAATATTGAGGGACCACTTAGTTTCTCAGACCTCATTTTCACTTGAGATTATAGTTGATATTTATAGATATATGATGATCCGACCATTTTCGAGATCATCCATAGATCATGCATCTTCTAGTCATGGGGTGGTTTTAGATCAGATGATCAGTATAATACTGCTGGCATCTCCTCCCATGATGAGGTAGTGACTATAGTAGGAGGTGGTAGACATGTACAAATGTCATAGTATTTAGCCGAGGACCTCCTACATTCTTACCATTTTATTTCATCTCAACTTGGGATACCATTGGTTGTTGTTAGAGAGGAGATTCTTAGAGATGGGTAGGCTACCACTGCATCAATGCATACCTTGAGGTAGTCATGACATTCACATCACTCTATGCATGCTTTGGGCACTGATCCACCTACAAATCACTTTGTTGTTGCAGAGGAGGAGATATGAGCTGATATGATCCAGATCACAGATGAGGACTTGGATTCATTTGAGAAGCTACTGTGAGGTTTGATCCATACTGGGTTTATGGATATGCTACTATAGTCAGATACTTCATCCATGATGCCTAGTCATCTAGTTGTCCCCTTACATTCCTTAGTCATATGTACAACCAGAGAGAGATATGTAGGCATGAGTGATGTGGTTGATATGATCACATGACATGATCAGACTATACAACCTACTCCTAATACACAGGTATGTACATGTGTGTTTAAAGTTTTACAAGATCTATATGTTATAATGTATGATAAATCTATATAGCTAGATCATTTAAATAATAGAAGTTAATTTGTATCATTTAAATTGATCCTGGACCAATCCTTAAATACATGTATATATGTATATGTATAACAATTAGTTCATGTCACTCCTAGCTTGAGCTTTGAGCGTGTGCATAGGAGAGATTCTTTCGATGGTACACAGGCTATTAGTGGACAAGTTAGTTATGGTTTTTTGTATATATGTACATGTATGTATGTGCGTTACAATTTATATTTTAATTTAAATTTAACTAGTTGGATTTGATTATTTTTAAAAATATGTGTGCATATGTATATATGTGTCTATAGATCTATATTTAATATTTAAATAAATTCTACTTTTGTAGGGGTCTATTGGAAATCCAGACTCTCACTAGGACTCTCCCTCAGATGGTCGCTCTGTTTGTGGCCAACATAATGCATGTTGATTTGATGGACTTTATAGCTCATTTGTTTATCTTTTTATATATGTACATTTTAGACTTTCATATTATATATTCATGCATGTATGAAGTTTAGACTAGATTATACTTTATACAGTTTGTGGCTGATCAGATTATATATTTCATGCATGTATGTTAGATTATGTATTTTATACAGTTTGTGTTTGATCCTGGATTATATATATCATATGCATGTATGGTTAGATTATACTTTATATATATTTATAGTTTGTACATTTGATCCTGGATTATATATCACATCATTTGTATTCAGATTATATATGATCATGCACATGTTAGATTACTTACACATTTTATATATATGATCATGCACATTTCTCTAAAACTTTCAAATTTATATATATATCTATGATTGAATTTGTGTACATGTAGATAGATTAAAAAAAGATTGACATGTTTATAATTTAAATTCCAAATTTTAAATTTTACTACATGTATCATGTATATGTAGATATGCATTAATTTAAAATAATTTATGACAATATATCCACTCCACTGTGCAAGCCATGAACAGTATAAAAATCACACTTGTTCATATCAAATGAACAAACTGAAGTTAATAATTTAAATTCTAGTTGTACTTCTAGGTGTACTAAATAGTTCACACCATGTACTTCTAGGTACATACTAAATAGTTCACAACACATCAAGTGGTTCAGACCGCTCTTCAATTATTACACACATGTCCTAATTTAATATAAAATTTACATATACATTCTAATTTAATTTGCATTTTTAATTAAATAAATACATGTCCTAATTTACTTTACATACATGCTAGATTATTTTAACAACTTACAAATTACATTTGCATACATGCATTTAGAATTAGATAGACTAGATACATCCTAATCAAGTGCATACATCGGGCCTTACCACATTTTCAACTCATCCACATGGCCCAATAAATACTTTGCATACGTGCATGTAAGTATTATTTAACATACATACATTAACTTCATACATCCTAATTTAATATAATTGAAAATTTCATATTTAACTAAACAATATATGGTCCACACAAGCCATATATATATATATATATAATATTAAATTCAAACACTTTAATGTATAAATAATAATTTATCCAATTTTCAAAACAAGTTAAGTTCTAATTTATCAAATATTAATTCAATTCATGGGTTGAACCACATGTAAGTTCTGGTTTACTAAATAGTTCATACCACATCAAGTGGTTCAGATCGCTCTTCAATAACACTTAATATTTTCTCATGATCTTCACTATCTAGTCTCCACTTTTAAGACCGCCCACAATGTGGAACTGTATGAAGAATTAGGCCAACAACAATGACCAAGTGGCTATACTGATATACCTTGTTGTCATTTTGGTATTCAGTGAAATGAATCTCATGTTGATGTTGGCATTCTACACTCTAATGAGAATATGGTTGATATTGTCATTGATGGCAACCAACCGGTATTAGGTTTCTACATGCACCAACATCGCAAACATCATCACCGATAGGCACCGACACCGGCAGGCATATTTACCACCATCCAGATTACACCAGCAATGAAGTATACTGGCACTCAGGCCGACATGAGACAAGTTTTGTTTATGTGAATTTTAATGTAAATGTAATTAATTATTTGTAAGACGACTTGGTGTATTGTAAAAGACTCATATATGTATGAGATCTTATAGATCATTTTGTATAATGATGATGGAAGAAGAAGGCTAGGAGATTATTGTATGGGGTAATATAGTGGATAGGGAAGGTTTTTGTTAAGGTATCTGACTAAGCTTAAACCGGTACTGAACCAGGCATTAGATATCCTATTTTGAGCAGTACATTGTAGTGGATTTAATTATCCATATTGTAGTCAGTGAGACTCTTCTATTGAGCAGTGAGCTCTAGGCTATTGGCCTTCCTGCATGTGCATGCCCCTATTGTAAGTAATATTTATTCACATTGGCCAGTGAGTAAATATTGTGGGTCACAAATCCCACTGAGGTTTTTTCCACATCGGGTTTCCTCATTAAAATATTTTTTGTTATGATGTGCATTTATGATGTCTCTATTATTTCTATTTGCTGCATTATTTCTTGTTTACCGGTATATCAATGTGGGTTGCAAAGTTATAAATAAGTTCAAATATTCCATTAACCGGTTAGACACTGATTCACCCCCCCCCCCCTCTCAGTGTCTTTGGGACTGTCATTGCATCTAACAACTGGTATCAGAGTCTAGTACTCTATTTGCAAAAGCTTAACAACTTGAGGAAGATTCTGAAACTAGTACAGATGGAGAGTTTGAGAAAACAGTTGGAAGGAGCTCTTGAAGATTTTGATGCAAAAAAATTGAAGAATATAAAACTTGAAGATGATTTGAGGACTGCCCAGGAATTCATTAAAGGACTTCAGAAGAACTTGGTTATAGCACAAAATAAGAGAAAAGAACATCATGAGCAAATGCAGAATGATGATGATGAAAAGGAAACTCTTAGAGATATTGCAGAAAAGTTGAGACAAGAGAACAATAATATGAGGAATGAAATGAAAGATCTGACCATGAGGCTATGTAAGGATATTAGGAAGGAAAATGAAGAAGACTTGACTAGGAGACTTAATGATGGATCAAATGAAAATTTGAGACTTAATCATGAGAATGATATGCTAAAGACAAATTTGATTCACATGCAACATGATAAAGAGGAGCTTACAGGACAAGTTGGGATTCTGGAAAATGAGTTGAATACTGCAAAGGAATACGAAGACAAATTCAAGAAAAGTTCAAATAGACTTGATGACATGCTGAAAAGATAAAAACTTGATGGAGATACAATTGGAATTGGATTTGAACATGGAGAAAGTTTTGGGATTGCAAATAATCAAGATCATAGTAAACCGGTAAGACAACCTAATGCTTATAAATTTAATGGGAAATGTTTCAATTGCAACAAGTTTGGTCATAGAGAAAATCAGTGCAGATTTAGAAATAATCAAAATAACTTACCCACCGATCAATGTTCCAAATACAAAAAAGTTGGTTATAATTCAGAAAATTGCAGAATGAATGTGAAATGCTTGTTTGTGGAAGATTTGGACATTTATCTAATCAATGTAGAACACAAACCAATCAAGGATATGGAAAGGCTATTCAGAGGAATAATGTAACTTGTGATGCATGTAACAATATTGGGCATATTGCAAAATTTTGTAGAAGAAAGACTACACCGACGAACAATAAAGGATCTAGTGTGAAAGGAAAAGAAAAGGTAAATGAAATAAAGCAAGAATTTTCAAAACAATGGATTAAGAAGGGAGATCAGAGAGTTGATGAAACTGTCTTTGCGCTGGTAGAATCTAACTAAGGAATAATCCTTAGGGGGTATTGTTGCAAGTTGAAAATCATGCATTCTACCCTCAGTTGATGGTGAGAAGACATATTTTCTTCTTTACCGACAAATATGTTAAGTTTTCACTTAACCGACAAGCATTTAATGCGGTTGTTGGAGAAATTTTTGGTTATAAAGCATCGAAAAACCCTCATTTTTGAATCACAAAGCATTCAAGCATTCAGAGAGCATGAAATTGAGCAAGGGCATTCTAAGGCGAAGCAGCGAAGTGATTTTTAGGCATTCAAATTTCAAGTAAGAGGTATTTATCTTTCGAAATGGCATCTTCATCTTCTGTACCTGAATTTATTTCGAACCCTACTGTGGTAGAGAACATCAAGCGCCCTAGACTTATATTCAAGATTATCCCTGAAATTGCTAAATAAGATGCTTCTATCGGAGCTTTTTCAAAAATTTCGAAGGGTGTCACTTTTGCCGAAGACCCAAGAATCTATATCCACTGCAACATAGAAGACCTAGGGACTGAGGACTTGAAGAAAATGTTTAATGATGTTATTAATGATGAGCAAGGTCTGATTAAACCTAAACATAAGATTATTGAAGACTTAGGTTTTGTTGAAATTCTGAGCATTCCTAAATTTCCAAAGGAAGTAGTCCATCTTGTGTTGAGCAGAGTCCATGGAGAATTTATGTGGTTAGAGTTAGTTTGCAAAATAACCAAGAAAGCAATTAAGGCAGTTACTGGTTTACCCTCAACTGGTAGTAGGCCTGACAAAACCAAGAAAATACCAAACAAGGGTGTGATGAGCTTAACCAGAGATACATCCAACAACAGATCCCTTAGAGTCAATGATGTTAGAGATGCAAATGTTAGATATGTGAGTATGGTACTTGGGTATAGAGAAACACATGCAAACAGACTGAATTCGGTTACTAGCCTTTGTATTCACAGTGCATATGAGATGGTAAAGAACAACAATAAAATTGATGTTTGTGAATCGCTTAAGGATGAATTGATTGATAACTTGAAGAAGATTAAAGGTGACAAGAAAGGAACTTTTTGCTTTGGTAACCTGCTTGTGTGTTTGATGCTTTACTTCACAAAAGAGATACCCGACATTGGTCATAAGGATTTTGGATATGACATCCCGGTAGGAAAATAGATTCTAGAAGCTTTCACTAGTATGGGCACTGACTGTGACAAGATCATCACAGATTATTTCAAAACGTTTTCAACCAAAATGAAGGCAAGAGAGAGGTTACCGTAGAGTATAGTTGACAAGTATGACAAACAAATCTGCTTTGTTATTAAACGTGATGAGACATGGATGGAAGCTGTTACTCCTAGAACTATTTAGGTTACTGAAATGCGTTATGAAGTTGATTTACCTATTCTTGAAACATATGCTAAAACACTACTTGATGCACCTAGAGAACCATTTGAAGAAATTTTTGGTAATGCTGAAACTATAGAGAGTGTTGTTTCTATGCAAAAGTAGAGAAAAAGAAGAGAGAAATTTATCAGCGATGCATCCAAGATGGCTAAGGAGGTTGAAGAAAATGTAATGAACTTAAGTGGTATATCTTCTAGTGAACTGGAAGGACTGAAATCGGAAGCACATGTTTCATCGGTTGTCACTTCTTCTTCTACCGATAGTGGAAAGGCAGCTGAATTTAAGAGAGGAGAGAGGAAGAAGAGAAAAACCTCACTGGTACCTTCTCCTTCTCCTAAAAAAGCCAGAACACTAAGAAAAAAGCAGTAGGTAGTTAGGGAACCTAAGAAGAAGCTTACACCGAAGAAGAAATAGACACTGAATACCCCTACTCTAGAAGAACTATTGAATGAGATAACACAGGAAGGAAATCTGATTAATGTAAACAAATTGTATCATTCTTTTAAGGATTTTGACAAGGAAACAATAAAAGAGAGCATTATTTTGCATTTAGATATCTATAAGAAAGTGTTGACTGAAGTAATAGATGATTTACCAAATGATCTCTATATAAGATTAGAAGCAAAAAGATTATCAGTGATGGAACTTGATAAGAAATTGAAAGTTGAAGCACTATTGGTGGTACATCCTATAAATTCAAAAGAGGAAATTGAAGAATTAATATCTGAGGCAAACCAGTCAATTTTTATCAATGGACAGTGGCAAGTGAGCCTAATGGCTGGGAGAGTTAAGGAGGTTGCTGATAAGACTGCAGATAGCTGAGATATATTTTTTGTTGAAAAGGAAAAGCAAGTAAAAAGGAGCAGACCAAAAATGGACAGAACTTTTAAGGTATATCCGAAAGATAAAGATAAGGGTAAAGGGAAAGTTGGTGGTGTTCCTGCTGTAGACACCCAAAATTGTCCAGTCTAATTAAATAAATATTTTATTTATTTAATTATCTAAGCTTAATTCTTCTATTAATTAAATAAATCTTTATTTATTTAATTAATTCATTTATCCTCGTCTAGCCTTATTTCTCATTTAAATAAATACATTTATTTGTTTAAATTATCCTTTTTCCTAAATTAAATAAATATCTTATTTATTTAATTGATCCCACTTCTTCTATTAATTAAATAAATCTTTATTTATTTAATTAATTCATTAACCTTTTCTACCCATGACACATGTCATTCATCTCTTAATTCCTACACTACCTACCCCTTTCATTATTTTATTATTTCTTTTACCTACCCTCTAATCATAGCCGACCTCCCTTTTACACCTCTCAATCTTATCCCTCCATTTCATATTGTGTCTTCTTTATAAGGAGATGCTTCCTTCATTATCAAAACCCTAATGAGCTAATGACCTAATTACTTGATCACTTGACTATACTACGATCCTACTAGCAACCACATTCCGTTCTTTGTTGAGCTCTTGTGCACATAAAATCTAAGAGCAAATATATCAAGCAAGATCAATGGAGATAGGAAGAATGGAGATTCAAACCCTATTGGACATGTGATGGTATAATCTTTGTGATTTTGTTTGATTTGCATTGTCTTAGGTAATCTTCATATGTTATGGTGGATCTTTGTTGATTGTTAGGCTAGGGTTTTGTGGTTGAATTCATTTAGCCTTTCAATATCGTTATTATTGTTATCCATTTTCACCATATACATTTTGGCACGCTTGGTGGGACTGTTGTCCCTTTTGCATTTAACTTCGTTGTTGCAGATTTTGTAATGTGAAGTTGCAGATCCAACATTTTCGGCAACATTTTGATATTTCCGCGTTTGCGTACTTTCGGATCGCGTTTTTTATTTTCTGGCGTGTCTGTGACATCTAGATCTGCGTCTGTGTTTTGGCAATATTTTATTTTGTAGGTTCTAGGAAAACACGTCTGTGTTGTAAAGTCGCGTCTGTGCTGGTTTTAGCCCCGTCTGTGTCCAGAAGACGCGTCTGTGTTCTATAGCCGCGTCTGTGTCTCACAGAACCGCGTCTGTGTCACCCTGTCACGTCTGTGTTGAGGGTAATCGCGTTTGTGTTCACCAGTTTCAAAATTTTGGGTTTTCATTGATTTAGTTTTTCGGATTTTGCATTTAGGGTTTCAGATCTGGTTTATTTTGAGCTAACATTTTTAGATCTAGCTAACAAAATTGGTGCAGCTTGTCTTGGAAGCTAAATCATTTTGTTGAAGGCCCCTATTTTTCACAAAGTCTTTTGGGTTTAAAATTTACCTAACTTGTGTGCTTGCAGGAAGGGGTGGTTATTTCAAACAATCCAAACTACTAATAAATCTTTGTTGCAGGTCCTTGGCAAGGGTTTTTGGATTTTTATTGTGTGCCTTGTTTTCATAGACTAGCAAACACTTCAATTGGTGCACTAAAATTGAATCATTTTCTTTTGTGTCTTGAGCAATAGGCTCTTTTTGTTTAATCTTTAGAGGGCCTGTCTTCCCGTGTAGTCATTAGGACTACTAGTGAGAAGAGAACGACCCAAGTGGTAGTGAGGAAAACCCACCTCTTCCGAACCACTATAAAACAAATGTATTCATGGTGAAAACTATGAATAACGTGTGCTGATTAGTTCATACCGACACTATGTCTCCCCATAAACCCATTTGATCAAATTTATTTGATCAGTTGTAGGGCATAACCCCTACCGGCTGGGAGCCTTCTGTATTTACAGAGCTGAAAGTGCCGCATGTATGGCCACACGAGCAGATGCCCTTACTAGCACCTTTTTGTTTTAGAAGCCCAAATCCTTCTAGTAGTTGGGGCAGGAGGTCGGACCTCTGGTAGCAGCCCACACACATACGGTTCTTAGTAGAGATACAAAGTTCGCCACGGGGAGTTTTCACAGGGACTGATGCTTGGCTGACCCGAGAAGTGAGTGCTGAGGGTGGAGCCAGTGAGGTCAAGCATCTAAGTATCCGCTCTGAATAGCATAGCCTCGGGGGTAAAACCCCATGTGGGATCAACAACTATTGTCTTGGCCAGCCATAAGAATTGTGCTTGACTTATTTTAAACATTCAAAACATTCAAGACCAAACAACAAAACATTGTGTCTTTTGTGTCTTCAAGTGTATGCAAAACATTTTTACATCAAACAACACACTTTTCTTAGAGTCATTTTGAGTCTAAACACTTGTAAACATTGAGTCTTCATCAACACTGTGTCCTCTTGTCATGAAAAATAGTCAAATAGTCAGATTTGGTCACAACCAAACGACTTCACATATTGGAAAAAATTGCACAAATTTTACAAAAACGCGTCTGTGTCGAACATAATAGCGCCTGTGTGGTATAACCGCGTTTGTGAAGGGTAGAATCGCGTCTGTGTTCCAATAGTCAACATTACACTTTGCAAAAAAAAAAAAATCTCAGAAATGCATCTGTGTTAAACAGAGCCGCGTCTGCGTCAGGAAACCGCATCTGTGAAGTATACAGGCGCGTCTGTGTTCAGAATTGAAAAACTGTTACAGTCCAGCAAACAAACACAGTAAGTTTTGGAATTCTTGAGATTCCTAGGTCATTTTCTCCAGGGTTTCATTTAGCATTCAACCTATCTTTGGGTCTCACAAAATCCATCATTGCTTCACATCTCACTTTACATTCACATTTGTCTAAACTTGAGTCAAAAGGTCACTTGCTTGTCCTCACTATACTTTGTCAACACACTACATACAACAACACTTTGCTAAGTGGTCCCTCATCAAGGTTTCTTACCTTTGGGTCTCATTTGGTCTTACTTAGAGTCAAGGTCAACTTACCTCATCAAGAGAAACTATCCTCTCTTTGGAAGTCACACCTAATCTACTACATACATACTTGGTCTTACACTTTGGACATTGCAAGTACACTTCAGATTCATTTACATTTCATCCAACTCTTAGTCTTCCATACTCTTTTCATTTTTCATCTAGTCTCACACATCTTGGTCAATACCTAGTTCATGGTTGAAACCTGCCTTCAAAAATCTAGGAGAGAAACTAAAGAGGCTCAAGAGTCCACAAACATGAGTTCTTATGAGTATGACAATGAGATCTTTTTCAATTCTGATCATACTACATTACCTGACATGGATGCCTATAGAAACATTCCAAATTTTGAGAACATGGACACTATAAACAACAATGCTACACATAATGACAATATGGACAACTTTTCAGTACATTCAGCAGATGTGGAAGAATCCATTATGAATCCCCATTTCAATCAATTGGTTGAGGAAATAATGAGGAGGGATAGACAATACTTTTTACAAATGATGGCACAAAGTGGAGCCAAGATACCTCATGATTTTGACATGTCTCAAATAATGGAAAATCAACCTTTGCAACAACCTCACTCCAACATGGATCAAAGGAGACCTAATAGTGGAGGAAATAGAGGACCACATATGGTACCTGAATCACCATCAGCGTTGCTTCAAAAACCAGAGGTCCCACATACACATGGTCAAACATATGATACTCACCTTCGCAGACCATTATGGAAGTCTTATGGAGAAAAATATGCTCAATCATATATCAATGCTAAGGATCAACCACCAAAGCAATGGGATATTCAAAGGCATGCTCAAAATTTGGACACAAGGAAACCCCATGTCAAATTTGGGGGCAATACAATAGAACATGACATGCTTGTAGAGTATGGTATACATGCACAAAATAGATATGGTGTTCCTCAACATGAATCTATACCAAGTGGTCCATATACGCAGCATCATTACAGACCTCCTCCATATGAACATGTGTATGATCAATATCATCCATATATGCAACATGCTCCTCCTCCAATTGGTGCCTCAAGCATGGGGTATGGCCCAAGAAGTCGATCTCCACCTAAGAGTAATTTGGAACAACAAATCAGGGACTTACAAAAGAAAATGGAGGACATAAATACACCAAAGCCAACATACACAATGAGAGACATATGTCCTTATCCATTTGACAAGAGCATTCCAATGCCTCCTTTTTCTACACACTTTGTGACGCCTAAATTTGATAAGTATAGAGGAAAAGGGGATCCTAAGGCACATATAAGACAATTTTTCACAGCTTGCATTGAGGTAGCAGCAGAAGAGACATATTTGATGAGATAATTCCCACAAAGCTTAGGTGATCAAGCTATGGAATGGTTCTCCCAACTACCACCTGGAATTAAGTCATGGGGTGATCTAGCAGAGGCATTTATCCAACATTTCTCTTACAACATAGAGACAGACATATCAGTCACTACTTTGTGCAACACTAAGAAAAAAGAGGGAGAGTCTTTTGCATCATTCTTACAAAGATGGAGAAATCTAGCTAGCAGATGCTCTTGTGAAATTCCACAAAAACAAATGGTAGAAATGTTCACCCAGAATGTTAACAAAGACATTGGCTATGATCTAAGAAAAGCTTGTTTTTCCACCTTCAAGGACGTTATTGAAAAAGGCTTAGCGATAGAAAATGTCCTAATTGAACAAGGAGTCATCAAGATATTCAAGGAAAACAAAGATGACTTTAAAGGAAAAGAAAAGCCAAGATTTTGGAATAAAAATAAGAACATAGTCAATGATGGTGTTGTTGATGCCAACACATGCGACCCAAATTCATCTTTTTGGGATCAAGTTCTACAAACAATCAAGTGAATAATCAAACAACTTCCAGATCATGAAGGAAGTACACTCCATTGGGAGAACCACTTGAGTCAGTTTTCAAAAAGCTAGTGGCAAACAAGGTAATCACAGTTCTAGATTTTCCTCCATATGAACTAAAGGTTAAACCAAATTGGTGGAATGATGATGAGTATTGTGAATTTCATAAGAGCAAAGGTCGTAAGACAGAAAATTGTCATCGACTGAAGAACATCATACAAGATCTCATTGATAGAGGTGACATTGAGATTGAGGGACATTCGTCTAATCAAGAACATGAGATGTTGAAGGAACCATTCCCAAAACATGACAAGGGAAAAGCTAAAGCCACAGAGGATCAAACCAACTATACCAGAGCATCTTACAACTATGATTTAACTATCAATCACATTTCAATGGACAATTACGTCTCTACCATTATCATCAAGGACAAAACATCTGAGAATTCTACCCAGAGACCCAAGATTGTCCTAAAAGGCGTTGGATCTTCTTCTGAACCTACCTCTGAATGTAATGTCACAACTCGTCAAGGTAAAATCACTTTGCAAGGTGCTCCAACTAAAAACACCACTTCTTCATCAACCAAACTTGAGTATGACCTTGTAGAACAACTAGGGAAGACACCCACGCTCATCTCGATCCTTGAGCTCCTATGCATATCCCCTGCTCATAAAGCCATTCTTGACAAAATCTTGAGAGATACTGCCGTTCCTACTGATCTAAACGTGGACCAGTTTCAAGCCATGGTGGGATACCTTTGCATTCCACACTCCCTTACTTTCACAGAAGCCGATGACGCCTCTGTAAGTTAGCCACATAATGCACCACTACACATTGAAGCCTTCATACACAAACATCGAATAAAAAGAGTCTTGATAGATGGAGGAGTAGGTCTAAACATTTGCACATTAAGCACTATTACACAATTGGGATATTCTGATAAAGCTGTAAATTCTACAAACAAAATCACCATTAAAGCATATGATGATGAAGAGCATTCATCCAAGGGTACAGTCATCTTACCTCTCAGAGTTGGGCCAGTTACAAAGGATGTGGTTTGTCAAGTCCTGGATTTAAATCTCACTTACAACATATTGCGAGGACGTCCTTGGATTCATGAAATGAGGGTAGTCCCATCCACATATCACCAATGCATTAAGTTTCCTCATAATGGAGTGGAAGTAACAGTTAACGGTGATCCTAATCCATTCATATACTACAATAACCTGAAATCAAAGACTGAGACCATCATTCCCAGTAATCGTGAGGCTGTTCCTTCCTCGGCATACATTGATCCTGAGTCATTAAAACCTTTGACATCAAAACAAGGTGAGCTTAAAGGCAAGTTTCAGGACAAAGGCATGGGGGAATATACTTTAAATCAGACCATGTACTTACGACAAGTCATGAGTTCCCCAAAAGAATATGGAAGACCACATCCTAACAAGCAAATCTCTATCATGATGCTCAAATGGGACCCTACTACCTTTCAAAGATGGGGTGAACTAGAAGAGGAAGATTTATACCAAATGCTTTTCCGAGACAATGAAGAGGAAACACAAGATCACATCAATCTACCATGTGAGAAATATGGCAAAGGCTTCAAAATTCTACAAAAATTCGGGTATGATGGAAAAAGCCCTCTGGGTTTATGAAAGGAAGGCATCATTGAACCTTTACAACCTGAATTGACTCTCAAGAAGGAACGCTCAAGAGGACTTGGTTTCTTAACTTCTAAGGTCCACACCCAAAAGACAGAAGAAGCCTTACAAATCAAAGCTGCCAAAATTCAACAAGAGGATTGCTATTCCACAGATTCCAATAAATGGGAATGGGGTTTCGATAAGTCTTCCAGTGACTACGAGCTCACCGAGACATTCAGAGAGCCAGATGAACCCACAAAAGAAGAGGAGTTTTATAACAAGTTCAGAGTTGGTCAAGAAACAACCCATGAGGATTCCACATAGTCCTTGTCTCAAGGTTCTAGGTTGAAATCACATAGGATGAGAACACCTGTCCCAGAATGCGCTACTAGTGATGATAATTTGGATTCACTCGCGATCGAGACTGATGAGGAGAGTGCCATCGATGACTTCGATAATTACCTTGACATACCCAAATATAACTGCATCTTCACTCTTAGCCCCACTAACTTCGAAGACATTAACGACCTTCCCCTTGTTCACCACCAACTCATTGACTGGGATCATGAAGGACCTGCACAGTTTGACACATTCCAAAATGATGAAGCTTTTATTGACTATCTGGGCGTACGAGATGATCTTCCCCCTGGAGACCATAAAGCTGGATACACTATAGAACTCAATAGCATGGCATATTTTGGTGAGGGTGTCGGACCTTCCAGTCGCAAAAATGTAAAAATAAGAACAAATCAAGGGTCTTATGGTGAAAACCACACTATGGCGCTGTCTGACCCCAAAAAAGTAAAAAGAAAGGACGTATCTGAGGGTGAAAACCTCTCCGAGGCACCCGAAGATGGAAGGCTCCACATTCTCCCAGCATCATATGAGGAAAAGTCATCCATGTTGGTAGAAGAGACTATCAAAACAAACATTGGTACAGAAGAGGTTCCACACAACATATTCCTAGCTCAATCACTGACAGAGTCCGAAAGGTCAAAATTCATAAGTTTCTTCAAAGAATGACAAATCAACTTTGCCTGGTCATACGCTGATATGCCTGGATTAGATCCGGATTTGGTAATGCATCATTTGATAGTCAAACCGGGGGCAAAACCAGTAAAACAGAAATTAAGAAAAATGCATCCACAAGTGTCATTACTAGTCAAAGCAGAACTTGAGAAATTATTCGATGTCGGATTCATACGCCCAATTGATTATCCTGAATGGATCTCCAACTTGGTACCTGTTAGTAAACCAGATCACAGCATCAGAATTTGCACAGATTTCAGAGACATCAACAAAGCTTGTCCAAAGGATGACTTCCCATTACCAAATATTGACTTGATTGTTGATCTCATAGTAGGTCATGAAATGTTATCATTGATGGATGGATTCTCTGGTTATAATCAAATAAAGATCACACTCGAGTATCAACACAAAACATCATTTACTTGTCTGTGGGGAACTTTCTGCTGGAATGTCATGCCTTTCGGGCTAAAGAATGCAGGTGCTACATATCAAAGAGCCATGACTACTATCTTTCATGATCTCATGCACGTAACTATGGAAGATTATGTTGACGACCTCTTGGGCAAATCAATAGACAGAAATACACATTTAGACATACTTTCAGTCGTCTTTGATCGGTTGGAAAAATACAAAGTAAGATTAAACCCCAAGAAATGTGTCTTTGGAGTAACCTCTGGGAAGCTCCTAGGATTCATTGTATCCAAAAGGGGAATTGAAGCTGATCCAGCAAAAGTTAAGGCCATCTTGGAAATGCAACCTCCAAGAAATATCAGTCAACTTCGGTCCTTACAAGGCAGACTCCAGTCCATCCGAAGATTCATAGCACAACTTGCAGATAAGTGTAATCCTTTTCAGCACCTGCTACATAAAAACATCAAATTCAAATGGGATGATAACTATCAACAGGCTTTCCAGACGCTCAAAGATTATCTTCTAAATCTGCCAGTTCTGATGCCACCAGTTCCAGATCAACCATTGTTACTATACATATCAGCTACTCCAACAGCACTGGGGGCACTCTTAGCACAACAAATGGCTGAAGGCAAGGAAAAAATAGTATACTATATCAGTCACACATTAGTAGGATATGAGCTAAACTACACACCAATTGAGCGTGCATGTCTCACTGTGGTCTTTGCTTTGCAGAAATTATGACATTACATGCTTACTCATAAGACTAAGTTAGTTGCAAGAATAGACCCATTGAAATACCTTCTCAATAAGGCAACACTTACTGGCCAACTGGCCAAATGGGTAATGATCTTGAGTGAATTCGACATCGAGTATGTAGATAGAAAAGCAATAAAAGGACAAGCCATTGCAGATCAATTAGCAGATGCTCCCATGATAGATGATGTTCCTCTAAGTTCAGAATTTCTAGACGAATCCATTTTGACAATGTCACATGCAAAGCCATGGCAACTGTACTTTGATGGCTCATACACACAGCATGGGGCAGGAGCTGGCGTCCTCTTTATAACTCCTCAAGGGGATTCTATACCAAAATCATACCGCTTATCATTTCCTTGCACTAATAATATAGCAGAGTATGAGGCATTAACAACAGGATTACGAATTGCAATTCAATGGAAGATCCAGGAACTTCATGTTTTTGGGGACTCCCAACTGATCATCCGTCAAGCAACTAATGATTACCAAACAAAAGATGAGAAATTAATGCCTTATAAACAAATGGTGGATGACCTGAAACAACACTTCACAAAGATAGACTTTGAGCAGATACCAAGAGAGCAGAATCACGCCGTAGATGCCATGGCTACAATTGCTTCCCTGATTGATTTACCTCCAAACGAGACCTGCTATGAGTTCTTGGTGGATAACCTTTTGGTTCCTTCATATGAGATCATGCCTACTAAGATGATATGCGTTGTCGGTCCCGAATCTCAGTTATATGGTTCCATTTTCACATACCTACGTGACAATACTTTACCTCCTAATCTATCAAATAACCAACGTCACACTTTCATTCGCCAATCCTCTTGATATGTCATTTTAGCTGATATCCTATACCGACGAGGTCTAGATGGCACTCTTCTTAGATGTTTAGAAAGCGACAAAGCTCAGATTGCGTTACGGGAAGTGCATGAAGGGATATGTGGTCCACATGCTAGTGGTCCTACCTTGGCCAAGAAACTCATCAGGACTGGATATTACTAGCCCAATATGGAGAAAGACTCATATTAGTTTGTCTAGAAATATAAGCAATGTCAAATTCATGGAGATCTCATACATGCGCCAGCACAAGAACTTCAACCACTTGCGTCTCCTTGGCCCTTTTGTCAGTGGGGACTCGATCTCATAGGCAAGATTTACCCTCCTTCTTCCAATGATCATAAATTCATTATCACTGCCACAGAGTATTTTACAAAATGGATTGAAGCCATGCCTCTCACACAAGTTACTGGAAAATAGATTGCTACATTCATCCTCAACTATATCATTTGCGGATACGGTATTCCTATTTCCATTATCACTGATAACGGGCGTCCCTTCAAAAATCAGGATGTTCGTGAACTCTATGACC